>NW_015630418.1:527227-533240 GCF_001515625.1 Sinocyclocheilus rhinocerous | reverse complement strand
GTTCAAAACGCGGATTCATTCAGAAACGAAACACCGCTGTGTTGCTCGGAGATGCACAACAATTCTGCTGTGGCTTTAGGTAATATTTTCGTTGGCGAAATTGAACAAAAACACACAATATTGTGTTTAAAATATAGCACAATATTAACTTCTTATTTACTGACCTGTTGTATAAAATCATATTTGCACTCGTGTTCTTCGTGACAAAAACAGCACTGGTGTAATAATGCTCTCGCTGCTGGTGTGATGTTGCTTGTCATATGATATAAATATGAGACAAACTCATACAGGGAAATGTAAGATGACGTACAGGTCTGGGGGCGGGGCCAGTGCATTAACTGCGTTAAAATATTTTAATCACGTTATTTTTTAGTATATGTAATATTGAATTTCATTTAATATTTTGAATTTATTTTGAGTTACATTTTATTTATTTTTTAACATTTAAATATATTAGTAATTTTTATTATTTTTTTTTTGTAATATAATTAAAACAAAACCACAACAAAACAACAACATTTCTAAAATTAAATTAAAAATTTAATTAAACAAAAACATGAGAAAATAAATAAATTACATGAACATGAGAAATATTGAGTTTTGTTTTTTTAAATCTACTATTAATATACTGTTATATATGTTGTTTTATTTTAGTTTTACTTTTAGTCAACGGTAATAGGCCTGGTTTAGTCCGAGTCAAAGCAGTGACTCTCTCTCTTGAGGAAGTGCTCTCTTCCTGACAGGAAGTGTTTACGGCTCCCTGACAATCCCTTCTGACTGAACAAGTCGGATCCTGCCCCTTGAAATAGACAGGGAGTGGTTAACACGCCTCTCCAGCATCTCAGCGCCGGTCGCTCGCAGCCAAAGCTTCTTCTGACTCGAAATCAGAACTCTATCCTGTGTCACACAAGCAAATCTCACGCTCCGAAATATCCCACTCCAAAATCAAAAAATATAAGAAATTGTATTTTGCATGAGGAAAATGTAAATAATTTTAAGGACTTTTTTTTTTGCATTGCATTGCAGTAATGAGAAGCTGGCAATATTATAAATAAATCAATCTTAAATAAATGCAGTCTTAATGGTCCTAAAAATAGACTCAGTGTTGTTTATAAATCTCTCAATTTTTCCTTTTGATTTTGGGTTGAAATATGCCTGACATTTCTTGAATTATCAGTGCATACAGATACACAAATATTATTTTGCATGCTATTTGCAATATTTGCATGCATTATAAATATGCATGTTTAATTAAAAAAAAAAAAAAAATTATAATAATTTCAGTAATTTTGTTTTTACAAATAATAAAAAAATATATATTTTTCAACAGTTTTAGTTTTTGTTAACAATAATAACCCTGGTTTAATCAAGCTATTTAAAAAAATAATAATAATAATTTCTACAACATTATTATTTTTTTAAATCCAATTTATTAACTTTTTGAATTTTTTACTTTTGTGCAATTCAGTACTAAAAAACAAAACAAAACACCGGACCATAATAGAATAAATAAGTAATATTATAAAATGCAGTCTTAATGGTCCTAAAAATAGACTCAGTGTTGTTTATAAATCTCTCAATTTTTCCTTTTGATTTTGGGTTGAAATATGCCTGACATTTCTTGAATTATCAGTGCATACAGATACACAAATATTATTTTGCATGCTATTTGCAATATTTGCATGCATTATAAATATGCATGTTTAATTTAAAAAAAAAAAAATAATAATAATTTCAGTAATTTTGTTTTTACAAATAATAAAAAAAAATATATTTTTCAACAGTTTTAGTTTTCGTTAACAATAATAACCAAAAAATCTCATTTTGGGTTGAAATATAATCCTGACATTTCATCAGTGCACACAGATCCACAAATATTATTTTGCAACTGATGCTAAAATAAGTATATTCTGAAATATGTGCATGCGTTATAAAAATGCCATCTTATATTTTAGCATCACAGCTGCATCTGCCTCCATTTCCCTCTAAAATTCACACTCAAATCTGTGGGAAAGAAAAAGAGGTGCAGAGGAAATTGGATTTTGTCAAGCGTGGATTATCTGCACTGTATTAAAAGCGAGTCGCGTCCGGTCGGGTCTCTGGCCGCTGTGACGGTCATCGTGACAGAAGCAGCAGAACTGAGGACCGATGGAAGAGCATGAGTCTTCAGCTGATGAGAGCAGATGTGTGGTTCTGGTTCTTCTGTGCTCATGAACGGTCTGTGATGATGATGAATGACTCCTGACATACGATCAATGGCTGCGTAACAACTTCTCCAAGTGACAGAAAAATAACTTCAGATCAGGGATTTAGTCTCTCTCTCTCTCTCTCTCTCTCTCTCTCTGGTTTTGCTGTAGTGTTGTGGCTCGTCCTCTCAGAGGGCTCTCCTCATTAGATTTGATCGGTGCTTTACAAAGCGTTCGCAGCAGAAGCACAAGAGCAGCAGAAAGGACCCCTTTGAAATGGCCCTTAATGCAATCGTGCCGCTAAGCCTCGTGTCCTATTAGGTTATGTGCCGCTCAGATCCCTGCGGATCCGGACGTAAATCATCAGCGCCAGGCTCTGTCAGGATAGTGTTATCAGGAATATCTCTGGAGGTGTGGATCTGCTGCAAGCCACAAAACCAGTAATCTGAACTGTGTGAGAAGCACAGTTTGTGGACTCCAGTAAAGTTACGACCCTCAGAGGATGTTTGATCATCACGCTTCGTGAGCTGAATTTGGATGCATTGAGACCGAAGAAATGCAAGCGTGTTTCAAGTTGTGCCTTCAGTTTGGCTATAATAATTTTAATTGGCTATAATAATTTTACTGTAGTTGTTTTTTTTTTTTTTACCAAAAAACATAATATAGACCATTATATTTTTTATTTTTGTTTTTTAAATAAATGCTTTTTTTTTTAAATTTGAGGTAGTTTGTCTTCAAAAAATATAACAAATATACCCCAGCGACTTAAGACTGCTTTTGTGCTCCAGGGTCACAAATGGAAGAGGTTTCAAATCACAAAGGTTTTAGAGCAAAGCACGGCACTGTGTTCATTTACACGTGAGCAGCTCATGATCTGGTGTTTTTAGCTTCTCAGAGCGTCTTGATTCATTTACATTTAATCATTTAGCAGACACTTTTATCCAAAGCGACTTACAAATGATGACAATAGAAGCAATCAAAATCAACAAAAGAGCAATGATACGCAAGTGCTATAACAAGTCTCAGTTAGACTAACACAGCACACGTAGCAAGGGTTTTTTAAAATTATATAAAAAATATCAATTTATATAATAGCAGAAACATAACGTGGACACTTATTTTAATTTGTATTTTTATTTGAATATAAATATAATAAATAATAATCTAAGTATATATTTATTTTATATATGTAAAATATTTTATAATTTCTTTAAATATTTAATACATTTATATTTGACTTTTAATTAAGTAAAATTAGATTTAATTTATTTTATAATAAATACAGTAATACATAAATACATATATCTATTTATTTATTTTATGGGGCTTTCTCTACTCGGGTCTGTACTGTAGTGTCGTTGCTGGACTAAACGAGCTCAGCCTCCTGATCTTACGCAGGTTTACTGTGTCTGTGGATTGGTGCGGCTGATCTTAGAGCAGTAATTAGGGCTGTTTTTCTCACCATGTTCCTCAAGGGCATGTGTATTTGCCTTTCACGACACACCCAGCGCATTAATTATTCTCTCCTCGTTCAGCACAAACAGCTTGTTAAGTATGCTTGAGGAGGACGGCTGAAAATCACCCAAACTTTGCATATATGAGAAACGCTGTTGCTTCAATATAATTAGCCTTTCCCTTATTAATCCTTTAAATTACTGAGAGTTAGGGCTGCACGATTATGGCAAAAATCATAATTGTCAATTATTCCCTTGAAATTGTAATTGCGATTATTAATTACGATTATCACAATTTACATTGAATGATGTTTATACCGTTGTTTAATGCAACTGCATGCCGTATTTTTATTTGAAAGTAAACAAGCTGAAAACACTCGAACTGAAAAACCTTTAGTGCTTTTCTATAGTATTAAGCCTCAAACGTCAACTACACATCGGATTGCTTTCTTGTTTAAAATTTTAAAAGTACAAATATGAATGTTATTATAATGTTATACTAAAACTAAAATTAAAATAATGGGAAAAACCCTTAAGATAACATGTAGAAAGAGAAAAATGCATCTTAAGCACGCAGAATTACATAAGTGGACTTTGAACGATTAATTGCCGCTTTGAACGATTACGTAATTGTGGCATCCGTAATTGTAATCGCGATTAGAAATTCTATTAATTGTGCAGCCCTACTGAGAGTTTAGTGTTCTCAAATACATTTTAGAAAATTGAGTGACCAGGGGACCGTGAATGAAGTATATCTGATTATGTTAATGTACGTTTAAAAATGTGAACAAAAATCCGTTAAATTCCATTGTTAACTTCCACACGTTAATTCCGCATGCATTATTCATTAGTGCATTTAGTGGTAAAGTGTCTGACTATTTTACATGTGTGAACTGAAAATATCTTAGTTTATAGTACAATGTTTGCTAAAGAAGTTAATAAATAAATAAATTAATAAATTCCATTATGTTAACTTCTTAGCTATGTTCATTTCATATGCGTTATGCAAATATATGGCATTTCGAAGAAATTAAATTCACTGTAATTCGTCTGCGAAGTCAAGGTGTTCTTTTGTCTCTTTTTTTTTAGCCATTTAGGCAGATTCATTAGTCCGTTTTGTGTTAAAATGTCTTTACTCTTGACCTTTTACATTTGCATACTGAAAATTGTACTGCATACTGTTTTTTTTCTCTCTCTCTTTATGCTTATTTGACCTGGATGGCTTTAGTACTGAATCAGCTTTGGTATAGAGGGCGAATCTCACTCTTTGAGAGCGTATTAATGCTTTGGATGCCTCCGTGTCAGACTCAGATAATGGTGCTTTGAGCTCTGTGGACTCAGGGAGTTGAAGGCTGACCTTGACGTGTTTCAGAGCGAAAAAAGCCCCACTGAAACCACAGCATTAACAACAGTGAAAATGCTTTTTGACTGGCTTCGCATGTGAGATTGAAAGATGGATATAAATATATCAGCTCCATCCTGTCCTCTGTTTGACGGTTGTTTGTCCTTGCTTTGTGATAAGACTGCATTTCCAGCATGAAGTCAGCTAGTAGAGGCTCTATAAGTGTGGGATATTACAGTATGTGGTATTTGAGCCAGGTAATATTTGAGAAATACCTTGATGGCGTGATTCACTCAAGAGGACATCTGCTGTCCACCTGTCACATGCTAATCAAGCCAACATATTTAAAATATTCAATATCATTTATCTTTTGAAGGTCTTGGGTAGTTTGTCCGAATCCATTCTAATCTCTGTGATCAGCCGTGACGCAGACTCTTCTTTAATTTGCCGAGCAAGAATTTGGCCAGTTTTTTCTCCTTGTTCATAAAAAGTAGTTTTAGCTCGTTTTAAAAAATGTATTGTTTCAGTAGCAGAAAGTGACTGAAACTCTGTTTGTAGAGAAATTATTTTCTTGTGTAAATCCGGCGAAGGGGAGGTTGCGTATTCACGGTCTACTGCTAATATTTTGTCTGTTAACCTTTTATTTTTTAGTTCTCTATTCCGCCTGTCAACTGAGGACCTATAAGAAATAAATGCTTTAAATGCTTCCAAGAGGGTAGATTTTGAACCTATCCTCATTTTTCAAATGAGTCGCTTGTAGAAAAATAATATAATTTTCTAAGATGAGCCATAATATTACCTCGTTTTACAGCCCCATTAAGTCCTTTACAATTCCATGACACAAATTTAACTGAGTTTTGACTCCCTTGTACATTACTTATCCCTTTAGCCATAATCAGAATTTAAAGTCAATCTTGAACATTGACAGCCCAACAAAAAAACAACAAAAAAGTTAAAATATTTATATCACGTTATTTTAACGCGTTAAACTAACAGCCCTAATATATATACACACACATATATATATATAT
>NW_015630418.1:518701-525960 GCF_001515625.1 Sinocyclocheilus rhinocerous | reverse complement strand
TATACACACACACATATATATATATATATATATATATATATATATATACACACACACACACACACACACAATTACCTTATATATAATTTTATTTTAGTTAAGTTTATTTAATTCAAGTAATAAATAGGTTTTTTTAGAAAATGCATACTATGTTATCACATGAGCTCACTATGAGTGGCATCTGTATATTCTCAGAAATATTAAAATCATACTTAACTTCTGTTTCATTTGTCACATTGGCTTACTACATGGTCAAGTAGAGAGCATTGCATTTTGGGACATTTTGAATTTTAACTTTTCTGTCCAGTCTGTTTTGCTGTATACTTTCAAAAATTGTTGTAGGTAATGCATGCTTACTGAAAATGGACATACTGTGCACAGTGTTCACACTACACACTGCAGAAGTGGTAAGAGTATACATTTAGTCATTTAGCAGACGCTTTTATCCAAAGCAACTTACAAATGAGGACAATAAAAGCAGTCAAAACTAACAAAAGAGCAACAATATATAAGTGCAAATGACAAGTCTCGGTTAGCCTAACGCAGTACACGTAGCAAGGTGTGTATACAGTGTGCTGTCTTAGCCAGGTTGAGTTGAAGGTAATGGTCCGTCATCCAACAAAAAATGTCTGTTAGACAAGCTGAGATGCGAGCAGCTATCCTCGGATCATCAGGATGGAATGAGAGGTAGAGTTGAGTGTCATCAGCATAGCAGTGATATGAAAAGCCATGTTTCTGAATGACAGAACCTAGTGATGCCATGTAGAAAGAGAAGTAGTATAGTGTATATACTTTGGTCTGATCCCATAAAGTGCTGCTGTGTTTGACTCTCTCTGATGCTGGTTTCTGGTTTTAGCTGCAGTCAGGGTTTGGTGTGGTTTGGGTTCACTTTCGTCCCTCTGTAAACACTGGAAATGATGAGGGGAGTGAACATGGCAGTTTCAGAAAGCAACGAGCTCTGATTCTGAAATGAATTGTAGAGCTGTTGTTTCTAACATCTATCGTTGTGCCATTAAAGTTTGTGATTAACGGTGATGTTTTGCAGGAACTTTGTCTGTGGTAGGAAAGTAAACTGGAGTTTATGTTCATGCTGGGTCTCGTCCCCTGTCTCAATCCCACAGCACACAGAGGAATAGCCTGTAATTACAAAGAGATGATGATGGCCTCTCTGTTCCTGCTCTGCTACTGCCCCCTCATACCTTAAACTTAGAAAAATGCAGGGTTTCCAGCAAACTTAGTTTTAAAATACTAATTTTGGATCTTCGATTATGTAGATGTTTTTCCTTTCTACAAAGAGTGTAGATGTTTTGATGGTAAAATACTTGTTCCTCTCCACTTTTATGTAAAGCAACTGCAGCAAGTAAACCATTTGTAAGTTGTTTTTTGGAAAAAAAGTCATTTTAAACACTGATTCTGTGGAGCTTTGTTTGCTTGACCGGCCTGATTTGAGTGAATGCATTGTGTCCACCAGTGGCATGAGATGGGACTACCTGTCTGTAAAAGGGTTAAAAAATGGTTATAAAAGGTTTGCCAAATGTATACATGTAAATGAATATCTCTAAAGCCTGGAGAAAATCAGCATTGTATAGTGGTAAGCCATGCAAAAGGCTTAAAATCACACAGTAACACCTTAAACTCAATTGTGTGCTGTATTGCTAGTGGAGGAAAGCCAAGACTGGTGTAGTATTATCCTCATTCATGTTGTCTGTCAGAAGAGTGGCAGCTGCATTCTGGAGAGCTGCAGGAAGGACAGATGGTGCTAAGAGATTCCTATATAGAGAGAGTTACAATTGGAAAGAAGAAGAAAAAGCAAGTATATTTTACTGTTATAACATGGTGAGAAGCATTAATCAAAATGGAAGTTAATCAGTTGCACTTTTTATTGGTTGTGTTAAAAGGTCTAGATGAATTCCCTCTTATCATCAGAAAGTAAGTTCCTTACCAATCAAGATTTAACTTCTTCCAGGCACTAAGTGTGGAAGGTAGATAACGTTCACCTGGTTTGAGTGGTTTGACAACTGTGAGTCATTAGCATAGAGCTGATAAAAATAAAGAAGGTTGTGTTTGTGGAAAACTGAGCCCAAAGGACACACATGCAGTGGTGGTAATAAAGCAGGACCTAGAACGGAGCCCTGTGGGACACCACAGTTTACAATTGCTGTAGAGGAAGACAAATTCCCAATACTGACAAAAGATTGGGCTTTCAGACCCTGTGTTATGTTAGGTTCTAACTTATTAGAAATATCATCCAGTACACATGAATCAAAACGTTGTGACTGTAACATTGAGGTTTCCTTTTATGTGTGGCTGAGGTCTGTTTGTAGTTCTCCAATTATGGTAATGCTCTTGTCTTTCTTTGACCACAGACCATAGAGAACAATTACAGAGATTCATTTCCAAAACACACACTGACTTTCTACAAAGAATGTAAAATATGTGAGATGAATGGCATTTGTTTTAGTTTGTGTATAGAGTGAATGGCTTAGTGTGACCCAGCTTCTGCTGCACTTGTTTTGCTCCAAACTATCTCATATGGTGGACATTCTGCCCCAGAGGAATACAGAGAGGTGTCCAAATTCAAAGTCCAAACCTCCGCCAGGGACCAGCACAGCAGATGGCACCATCTCACTGAACTCTTTCCTTCTTGCTGGAGGCAAAATCACCGGCATTTTCAATTTCAAACCGCAGATACTGTAGTATTGCCATTATACTAAACTGAATTATTCATACTTCAATAATTGATTCATTATTCATTCATACTTTATTAATAATGAACCACGTTGTTAAAGGATATCACAGTTCCTTGAACATGACTTTAACATTGCAGAATGCAATGTGTGATTGCATGGTTGGCGTCACACATGCATAGATCTTTGTATTGCTGGTAGTTTATGCTCCGTTGAATGACTGGTATTCCAGCACAACACTTCCTTGTACAGAAGCTTATTGTTTTGTCACATCCTCCCTTGAAATGGTGTATTTTGAAGCACCGAGTCGTTGATTACAGCTTTGTGGCGTCAGAAGACTAAATTCCAATTTGACAAACAGTCTCGAGGTAAAGAATGAATCTCAAAGTGTTGGTCATGTGCATCTAATTACCATCATGCATGTGAAATACCCTTTAGAAAAAGGAGAAGAACAGGGCTGCAATTAAATGTGTCTGCCTGCCAAAGCCTATATTTGTGCAATGTTGTGTGAGTAGAGAGGAACAGTTTATACTTCTTCTGTTGATTCTCTTTGTGTGTCTTAGAGTAGACTCTGCCTCAGACGGCACACCCATAAACCACGCACAGTCCCCTGACCGTCTCATACATATTTCACATGAATTTGAAGTGGATTACACTATGATAATAGGCCAGCATTTATGGGTTATGTACAGTAGATGATTTTATGTTCACCTGGTTTGAGTGGTTTGACAACTATGAGTCATTAGCATGGAGTTGTTAAAAGAGAAAAGTTGTGTCTGAGAAAAGCTGAGCCCAAAGGACACGCGTGCAGTGAAAATGAAATAGGACCTAGAACAGAGCCTTGTGGGTTACCACAGTTTAAAACTGCGATAGAAGAAGACAAATTCCCAATATTGTTGAAAACTGTGTTGTCCTTCAGATAGGATTTGGTCACATTAAGCAAAGCAGATCATGTAATATGGTAGGTTCTAACTTATTCTAAATATCATCCAATAAACATGAATGGGAGTTGTGACTAGAACATTAACATAATCTCAGAAATTAATTAATTACCTTGAGTTTATGAATTGAGTTTGAGTAGCACTGTACAATTTGTCTTTGTTTAATATCGGTGTAATATTTGTGAAATAATACATATCTTTTTGGTCATACAAGTCATTCAAATTAGCTAAGTATTACAGTCTAAGTGAGCAGTTCTTGGCCAAATTTTAATACAGAATGGACAAAACTTTGTCAATAT
The DNA here is from genome assembly GCF_001515625.1 of Sinocyclocheilus rhinocerous. Taxonomy (NCBI): domain Eukaryota; kingdom Metazoa; phylum Chordata; class Actinopteri; order Cypriniformes; family Cyprinidae; genus Sinocyclocheilus; species Sinocyclocheilus rhinocerous. Next base: position 522,033 of record NW_015630418.1, on the reverse strand, counting down.
TAAAAAGCTGGGCTAACAAGACTAATCTTTGAGAGTATTTGTGTGTGAATTTATAATTACTGTACATGTGACTGAAGAGAGAGTTCGGCTACCTTCTGTGTTGTTCACCACAGCCTCCTTCTACAAGCATCCTTTGAGTCCTGTTCCTGCAGAGAGAGGAACAGTGGGATAGAAATACATTAATGAAAGAGCGAGAATGAAATGAGTCTCATCCTCTGATTCTCTTCCCACAGGGTAACCCAGACTTGATTGCACTTCTCTGTTCCATTTATAAAAGACCTTTAAAGGGATATAGGCCTTGATATTGACATATCTTTACTGATACTGTATACATGCAATTTGATTTTTGGAGGCAGCCTAATGCCTATGATGTAGGCTAATTAATTTGACAGCCCTAATTTAAATTATGCTTTTTCTCTTTCATTTTGCAGCTCATCATTCTAGAGGACTATGCCGACCCCTTTGACGCAGCGGACCAGGCGGGTGGCACCCAGACGGTCACAGAAAAGCCAACGGAGAACGACGGCTACATGGAGCCCTACGAAGCGCAGAAGATGATGGCTGGTAAGATGACGGTGTTTTCCCGCAGTAATTTACTGCATCATCTTTTGTGCTGTGCAGCTTGATGATTGTGAACTCTGAAGTGGCTTCTGGGAGAGTATAATCAAGCGTGATAATGCATCTGGGCCTGTTTAAATATGTGCACTTAGGCCCATGGGATCTCGCTCAGTTTACGCTTAGTAAGTCTTACTCTTGTTATTAAACATGGCTTCCATTAAATGCGATTTGTTTTTTCTTAGTACTCGTGTCTAATTTCCTCTGTATTTCGTTTTCTGTTTAGTGCTGTAAACAGAAAAACAACAATCAATTAGGTCCTGCAGATTGCGATGGCTTCCTTTTATGCGTTGCGAAATAGCTGCTCGGTGCTTCTGTTTAGACAAAATTCATGGGTCTGTGGCAGCAATTAGCCCAGCGTGAGCGGAGTGGTGTTTGAGGAAATCATCTCACCTGTCTGAATGAAGACGGCAGCCATATGTGAGCTGTCTAGAGTCCGGTAAATACAGTGCAACCTCCATAAACAGTCTTCATATGTCAGGCGCTGTGGTCTCGTGTCCACGTACAAGGGCACAACCGTATGAATGCATGCACAAGGACGCCGTTGGCCGTTTGTGTACGCTGTTATAGGCTTTGAAGAGGAAGTGGCTGTGTTCCTCCTCTCAGCGTGGATCAAACAATGGAGAGGCGATCTGTCATTGATTCGCTGCAGTCCGGTGCTGTTAGCTCAGATCAACCAACCAAATTACTCAACAAACGGACCATGCAGATGCAGGATAAACAGTGTTTCTCAAGGTCAGACTGAGACACTGCAGAACTATTGTGTTGTTAACGTAAATGAAAATAGTGCCATTTATTCGCTCACTCACTCACATGTTGTTTTAAACCTTAAAATGACTATAAAAGTAGTCCATAAACAGTACAACTTAAAAATATAGCTAACACTACAAAAAGGGCTCATTAATTAGTAAATGTATTAGCAAACAAACCAACAATGAGCAATATGTTTTTTTAAACATTTATTAATCTTTGTTAATGTTAGTAAAAATATAATTGTTTATTGTTTGTTCATGTTCGTTCACAGTGCACTGACTAAAGTTAAAAAACAACTTTTGATTTTAAAAAGTATTTGTAAATATTAAGTAAATGTTTACTAAATGTTGACTGATGTAAAGAAATGCTGAAGCATGGTATTGTTAGTTCTGTTAGTGACCCACGTTTGGTTTTTGACCACTGAAAATGTGTCCAATATTATAATTTACTCTTTGAGCCATACTCCAAGAACCTCACAGTGCTTTTTCCCGTTTCTGAACTGTCACTATTGGCATATAATGCAACAACGATTGCAAAAGACAAAAGTTTATACTGATAGAGCTAACAATCTCTGTGTAAAAATAACTTGATGCTGCCATCTTTCTAGCGTCATTTTTACCCCCCTGTAATTTATCTAAAAATTTGTCATTTTGACCCTCTGCTACAAAATAGTGGATTACTCTGTAAATATACATCCATGACATTTAATATTTTGGCTTTCATAATTATGTCTGTTTGTCTTTCTTTTGAAAAAAAAAACAAAAAAACAAAAACAAAATTGAGCCATGGGAAGTTTGTGGAGTTTAGTTGCTTTGACACAGAATGACCCATTTGTATTTTTGCATGTTGATGTGCCATATTTAAAGATGCGCAAGCGTGTGAATGTTTGATTGATAGAGCCAGATTTTGGGTGAGCTGATTGGTGCGAGGAACCTGCAGTGTTTTAGCTGGTTGAGCTTCTGTCTCTCTCTCAGTTTGAACAGATGACTTCACAGTTTATTCACTGACTCAGCGTGACTCCAACACTAGAATCATTGTGGCACTGTTTGTTTGACTTTGGGTTGCAAAAGCTAGTTTGCGTCTCGTAAATCAGCTCAGCGCATCATTTCCCAGGTTGATGTTTCATAACACGCCATCACCTCCGAGCAGGACAGCTGGACATTTTATTTTTTTTTACATTTGGACTCTGTTCCTCCTTGCTTTTTTTCATATATTCATCTTTTCATCGGAGCCATCTGTCCTGTCACAGAACACATAGGGAAAATAAATTAATAAATGAATGCATCTTGGATGTGCTTCGTCGCTCTCTAAACAGAAGGTGAGATGAAGCTGGCATATTATTGACTCGTTACTTTAATGTCTAAATGCTGTCCTTATTTATTTATTTTTGAACATTTTGATTGATTTGTCTTTGTTCGGTACTGGGACTACATTTACATGCACAATTGGCACATTCCCTACAAATCTGTTTTTTTTTTACTCATGTTTGTTTATTTATTTGGTATGTAAACATTATAACAATTTGGTATAATAACATAATGTATACCGCCTTTTTAGTTTAAGATCAATGTGTGTATATTACATTACAGTACTGAAATTTGGGGTTGTTTAATTTATCATGAAAATATTGTCAAAATTCAAAATTGTAGACTAAAAAAATTCAGTGGTCCTGAAATGGACTTCATATTCTTTGATTTTGGAGTGAAATATGATCAGGACATATTCGTGACAGGCTTCAGGAGATTGATCTATAAATGCTTAATGGGATACGTGTGTGTGTGTGTGTGAGAGAGTGTGAGAGTGTGTGTGTGTGTGTGAGAGAGTGTGAGAGTGAGAGTGTGTGAGTGAGTGTGTGAGTGTGTGTGTGTCTGTGTGTTCTCTGTGGATTGTGTGGAATGTGTTGGTGTTTCCCCGTCAGTATTTCCAGCACTGCTGTAGTGTCGTCACACACACACACATACACA
>NW_015630418.1:496277-518313 GCF_001515625.1 Sinocyclocheilus rhinocerous | reverse complement strand
CACACACACACACACACACACACACACACTTGCATCACATTAATGTGTGAGTGTGCTTGCCGTTTCCTTCGAAACTGTGTGTGGAATATCTTACTAACTAAAGGAAGTGAGCAATTTCTCTTGTATTTCCCCCTTCCTTTCTCCTTCTGTCACTCACTCACTCCCGCAGACTCACTAAACTAACAGAGACACTTTCACTGCGCCGCTGTATGTGTTTAAACACGTCTGGAGTTTCAGGAAGGCTGTAAGGCTGTTGTGACCTGTCAGCCTGAGCTCCATTGTTCGTGTGTGATGATACTCGTACGTCTCTGCGACACGTTGCACCATGCCAGAACTTTCCCACAATCCCCAAGGTCTCTGTGCTATGCAAACACACACACTCATGGTCATTCTGACTAGATTCCTCACCCACACACACACACGCACTGGATGCACGAGGAGCGCGAGACGTTCAGGGGGAGGTCGGTGATGCAGGGAGCAGGTTTGAGGAGAGCTCTTAAGTCTGTGATTGGTGTCTCTATCGGTGTTCTTCTCCTCCTCAATGCACATTCTCACACTGAGCTGCAGTTTCACAGCGTCTGCTGACTCAGGCTTTCTCTCTCACTCCCCCAATATTTCACCTCTCGGCTTTAGTGGAGTGTGTGAGAATGTGTCTTCAGTCTGCTTTGTGTCAGTGTTGTATGTGTGTGTGTGTGTGTGTGTGTGCATATATAAATAAAGCATACTTATTTAATTATTCTAGGGAAAAATAAATTGGGAAATGCAAATATTTAAAGAGTATTGTTCAACAGAGAATCTATTATGCTACTGGTATTTCATTTTAGCTTTTTCATCCATATTTTATACAACTATACGAACTATACAATAAAAAAACAAACAAAGAAAGAAATAAAACATCACTACTGTTTGTACCTGTAGGGGTTAATGGCTGAAGGATCATGTGACACTGAAGACTGGAGTAATAGCTGACAGAAATTCAGCTTTGCATCACAGAAATAAATTATATTTTAAAGTATATTAAAATAGAAACCATTATTTTATATTGTAATAACATTTTGCAAGATTACTATTTTTTTTCTGTATTTTTGATCAAATAAATGCATCCTTGATGAGCAGAAGAGTCTTCTTTAAAAAAAACATTACAAGTCTTACTGATCCCAAACTTTTGAGCGATACTATATATATATGTATATAAATAAATAATCTACAATTATGAGATTAAAGTCATAATATTTTAAGAATAAAGAAAAATATATAATAATAATATTATTATTATTATATTTATTATAATAAGAATAAAGAAAAAAATTATGAGAATTAAGTCATAGAAATTACAAGATTAAAGTTATAATATTTTGAGATGGCCTATATTGTGCATGCAAATGTCCCAGATTGGGAGCACTGGGATAAATTATGGTAGCCTGGCAACTGATTTTAATATATGTGGGATTATTAGCAGAAATCATACCATGTGTCATATACTCTCAGGGACAGTATGCTTGGAAATATGTCACGTCTTCGAACGCATTCATTATTTGTGGTGCGCCATCCACCCATTAATAGCAGTAAGCTTTGTGCTGTTGGTACTTTTAATATAAAACAAAGTCTCAGTTTTTTTTTTATTCTGTCAGTTTTATAGCGTAATACAGACAATATGTCTTACAAGGGCTTGAAAACGAAAAAAAAAACTGCAATCAGTTCACTCTATATTTCTATATACTCTATACACTCTATATACGATATTTTAACATTTCTGTTCCTGCATTCCTCTAAATTATTACAGTTCCGAAACAGGTTTGAGTAGAGAAATACCAGTTAATAATGTAATTTTTAAAACTTTTTCTTAAAAAGTGCAGCGTTTTCTTTACTCAAAAAAAACAAAAACAAAAAGCAGGAAGAGATCTGGTATCTTAACCCTCTGTGCTTACTCATAGACAATACAGCAGCATCTTTTCTAGAGTTTGGCCAAATGTATTAAACAAAAGAAGCAAATCTGTTAATGCTTTAAAGATGTTAACGTATATTTTCAAGATATTAAAAAATGTTTGCTGCATTGTTAAAAATTGCTACTTGTATAAAATTGCGTTTTGAGAGGAAAAAACATAAATTGCATACAGGCTCACGTCGCACGTCACGTGTTTACAGTTGCAGTGTAATGGAAGCAGTGACAGATCTTTTCTTCTGTATTGTGACGTACATCAGTGTACTGGTTGCTGATTGAATGCAAGTAAATTTGAATGTTAAAAGTGCGGAGTTTAATCAGACTAATGATTTTTCCAGAAGATCCAGTTGTGACATTTTGATTAAAAGAAAAAAAATTATAATAATAATAATTAAAACGTATGCATGGATGAATTGCTCACAGTAAGATTTATATGATGCATTTACAAAAATAGATGGGTTGAACTTTCATTTCATGCTCACTGTTAAAATTGTCATGACTAATAACAGTACTGACTAATGTTTAACTCTGTTCTGTGAACAGTGTGATTTCCCGTTCTCTCTGCTGTATCTGTCCAATAATGCCAAACAGAAAAAACAACAAAAAATTGGGTCAGTAAATTTTAAGAATTGTATCAACGGCATGGTGCTGCAATCATCATTTTTATATAAAAGTTTCCTATAAAGAGCTGTAAGAGTTGTGTGTGTGTTGTAATGAGATCAGAGTGAGTGTTTTTGCTGTGTCCTGTGCCCTGCAGATGTGTCCCTCTATCAGAGAGCTTTTATTAATCCACTCACTCATGCCTACACACACACACACACACACACTCGCACTCACACACACACACACACACACACACACACACACACACACACACTCACACACACACACACACGCACGCACTCACACACACACACACACACTCGCACTCACGCACACGCACACACACACACACTCGCTCACACACACACACTGACACACACTCACACAGACACACACACACACACACACTCACGTGCGCACACAGACACACTCTCTCCGTTTCCCATGTTTTTGCGCTCAGGCGAGCTGCTGCATGTTCTGTGATGTTCACTGAGGGCCGTGGAGCAGAGCGTGTACAGACAGCGCTCTGCTTATGTCACTCTGTGTTTAGATAGCAGTGAAGGTATTTGGGAGTGATGACACACTTCCGTTGTGCCGCAGAGCGTGGAAGTGTTAACACTCACATTCCTGGAAGATGCGTGCGATCAGATAGTGGGCATGAGGTAGTGTCTGTGCATGATGCCTATTAAGTGTCCTCAGCAGTAGGTCAGTATCAGTCCTCCCACTCACTGAGTGATGTATCGCTCCTGTAATGTGATGAGCGCATGAGCTCAGAGAGATGCTGGTTTAAAATGGACTTAACTGGATTAAGCTAGGGCCCTGTGATTTCCATGATGTGGAAAACGCAGACGCAATCACAGAATCCAGTCATAAAAACAGAATTTACTGTATAACGCGGAATGTCATGGAATTTGCCATTTTTTGGATGGATACAGCAAAAGTAGGTCAGTACACTTAAATCAAAACAAGATATGGACTAGTGTCTTTGAATATTAAGCCGAAAAAATACCATTTAACCCTAAAACAGGCAACATGTACCATATTCATAATATACATATTCTTTAGTACATATTACTAATGTACATATATTTAGATTCTTTATATGAATTCTCAATATGAGTACATAAACACATGAACATGATCTCTAGAATGGCTCTGAGAGTCACTTCATCAGCATTTTGCCGTTTCTTTGAGTAAAACGTTCGTAATATCATATAAAAACAGAAACCTAATGGTCTTCACAGCAACCCGTCAAAATAAAAGTTTGATTTAACTTGAAGAAATCGTGACAGAAATATTACTTAATGTAATGATACTACTATTACTACTACTAATAAAATGATTATTAAAACGTTATTTTTAAAAGAATATTTACTAGAAACATTACTTATCAGAAAAATGTAAATACACAACACAGTATTTCTAGAAATAAATAAATAAATAAAATGCTAATATTAAAAAAAAAATCTATTAATTAGAGATGCATTTGATTATTAATATTTAATAAAACCATTAAAATGGAATCCAGGAAATTAATGAAAAACAAAATTTGGTAAAAATAAAACTGAATTCGAGAAAAAAATAAAGCATATTTCATAGGGCCTTAAAAATGTAATTTTGGTTAAACTTTTAATAAATTGCTGTTTAATATTATAAGTTTCATGATTTCAATTAATTATACATGCTTTTTGATTAATGAAATGTAATTTAACCAGTCAAACAAATAAATTAAAACTGAAAAAAAAAAAAACGTAATCCAGAAAAATTAAAACAGAAAAAAAACATAATTTGGGAAAAAATAAAACAGATTTCATAGGGCCCTATTTAAGCCTCCCAGCCTGACCAGATGAAAAGTGACCAAAACCCCCTAAAACCAGCCCACGCACACAAGTGAACCAGTTAAAGCTGGGTTAAGATGTTTGTTTTTCAATAGAGACTATTTATTTATTATTATTTTTATTATTATTGTCTTTGAAGATCTTGACCTGTCATATTAGAGGCCTGTAACTGTTATATAATGTGTTCTAATAGAGTTGTATCAGTTAATAGGCAAGCTATATAAAATATATGTTGTGTTCACAATTATTTATGAAGAGATGTAATGGATGATTCTATAGATGGTATCAGTAAGAATTATGGATACATTTACTATGCATTATACAGTATATGAAGTCTTCATAGAAAGTGACCAACACTTCCCTCTGCCAGCCCAGAACCAGTTTCTGCAATAAGGAGATGGATCCAAGAAAGCATGAAACCGCACTTGATGAGAGGAACAGATGAGAGGAACAGGACAATGCATGATGGGACACGGGAGGACCGCCTTTGTGTCAATCTCAGAGACGCTTTCCAGTCAAATTATCCAGCTAATTGGGTCATTCCGTGTCAAATCAACCAAAATTCAAAAACTTCCCCGGCTCAAATTTTTGATTTTGCTATTTTTTTTTTCTTTCTGAATTTATGGCACTCAGACTGGTATGTTCAATGCAGTTGCTTTGACGGATGTAAATGAGATACATCTCTAGTTTCAACATTTATTTGTTCTTCAGACATTCCTCTTTAAAAGAAAAGAAGTGTCATATTTTTGCAAACTGACCCACATTTGGTTTTTGACCACTGATAATGTGTACATTTTAACGATTTACTCCTGGAGCCATATTTAAATTCCAGTATCTCTGGAACCGAACCATATAGGGCCTTAAAAATGAAGATACCCAAAGGAACGTTTGTTAAGACCCAATATCTAAAAGGGCATTAAGATATATTTAATACTTCTTGAGTTACAGGCATGCAAACTTTGGAGAAGACACTTGAAAAGTGCCGTTTCACCATTTTTGAATGGTCACCATTGGCACATAATGCAACAAAGATTACTAAAGTCAACAGATTTTACTAATAGACCTACCAATCTCTGTGTAAAAGTAACATTATGATGCTGCCATCTTTCTGAAGTCATTTTTACCCCCCTGTAATTTGGCTCTGAATCTCAGGTGAAAACTGCCATTTGACTCTACAAAATAGTGGATTACTCCATAAATATTCATCCACGACATTTAATATTTTGGCTTTCATCACTATACATGTCTGTCTTTCTTCAGAAAAAATATTAGCAAAATAAAAACTTTTAGCCGGGGACCTCTGGTTGAGTTGACACCGAATTATCCAATTGTGTTTCCTCGGTCTAATTTTAGAGATTAATCTAACGTTGAGACTTTGGCGAATGTCAGATCATTCAGTTCTGTTGGGAAACTGTAAGTGTTTGGGGAATACTTGAAATAATGAGTAGTTTGGTCAGCAATGATTTCAGAGTAGTTAAAGTAAGGTTAAACTAACCTTTTGAAAACTTTAAAAGTATTTAACCCACATTTATTATAAAAGATCTGGCTCAAAAGCAGTGCAGATCTCGGTGGGAGCCACTGAATCAAATGTAAGCACACAATTGTGCTAAATATGACCTACAAAAATAATAACACCCTATTGTCTATTTTCTATAGCTGACTTGAAAACATTGATTAAAAGCAGTGTTTACACACTACAGGTAAGATGTAAGAGGACTTCTGGGAACAGTGAGTTGTTTTTGTACTCAGTGTTTGTTCCATCCAAATGAATCATTACAGTAAAATGAATCACACTTTCCAGTTCTGTGTAACGGTTCTCTGCTGAACAAATACACATTTAAACTGGTCTCCAGATGGTTAGTCTTGTCTGCTTTGTTGGTTTTATTGGGATTTTGGGTACTTATCTGTTCATCATTTAATTTGAATGTAGTTAAATTGGTTAAAAACCATCCTATGCTGGTTTAAGGGTATTTAACAGCCCATTGAATAGCTGATAAATAAAGGTCTATGTTAATGTTAAGTTAGCATTGCAGTGTTCGAATGATCTTGAGCAGGTTTTCAGTGAATGGGATCTGTTGCTAGCACATTACAGTCGAAGCTCAGGGATCTGACGGTCTCTGCTGGATTTCACGGATCAATAAACCTGCATCCACTTTAATCCCAAAGCAAACCTCTCTGTTCAGTCCAGATGAAGAATCACAGAAAGCAGTGTTTTTAGAGATGTTTATATCTTTATTTATCTCATTCTGTGCTAGTAACATGAACTCAAGTGTGACAGAGTAAATGAAACCCAGATTAAACTAGGCTGAGGTGCTTTACTGGTCTTAGCCGGCTTCTTTCAGCCCAAAAACCCTGTAAAACCACCAGACCAGATCAGCCTGAGTTTAGGTGTAGGCTGTTTTTTTCTCTCCCAGCAGAGAATAGGTTATGTTTTGTTAAGTTGTATAACTTGTTTTATGTTATGTTGTGACAAAACAAATAATGATTTCCATATAAGATGGAGTGTAAATGTGTATACTACTGAAAATGCAGCTGTTGTTTCTAGTTTTAATTTATATTTAAGTTTTTTCCTCCCATTTACACTGCTGTTTAAAAGTTTGGGTTGGTAATATTTTTAATGTTTTGAATGTCTCTTTTGCTCACCAAGGCTGCATTATTTAAAAATTTTTTAAACTGTGAAATATTATTATAATTTCAAATATCTGTTTTCTATGTGAATATCTGTTAAACTGTAATTTACACCTAAACCTACCCCTAAACCTTCTGCATTTTTATATTTTCAAAAAACTTAAACCTAAAAAATGTCCCCACAAGGGCAAAATTTACTGGTATTACTATCATTGTGGGGATATTTGTTCCCCATAACGTGATAAATACCAGGTACACACACACACACACACACACAAACACAAGAGTAAGCTAAAGCACAGACACACAGTCTCGTCGTATTGTCTTCATTACTGTAGTAGACTCCGGTCATCACGACTCCTGTGATGCTCTGCTCTCTTTAGGGCTTGTTGTCTTATTCAGATTTCTGTGCTACTTTCCTCCCGCACATGTTTACACGTGGCATTTATTCAGCGCTGACCTTCTCTGTGTTGTGTCTCGAGACTCCGGCGCTGAAATTCAGACTCCCAGGAAAATGGAGCAATTTTTCCAGCTGCATGGAAACATTTATATTCTTGTGTTTTTTTTCACCTGTATTATAGTCTCATGAGCACACCTGAGTCCATTTCCAATTCTCAGTGACTCCGTCTCAAATAAACGCTCTGGATATCTCTCTGAAAGGACCATTACCGGCTCAGTGGTGAAACAACAGCCTCGGTAAATGTGTTGAACTCTGAGTAATTAGTCTGAATGTTTCTGTCACTAATGTCTTCCTGTAGGGCTCCACTCGCTCATTAGTTCATGCATGTTTCTGTTCAGTTATTTATTAATTCAATCCCTACTGAAATAAAACAGGCTGCACGCTCTTCACTTCAGCAGCTTTAGACAAAACTACCATCAAACACACACTAAACTCACAGATCTTCAACACTAACACCGACATAAAAGCTCAGTTTAACTTGAAGAAATTATGACAAATGTATTACTATTGTGCAATAGAATCTTCATCTGAATGTAGTTTATTAAAACAGTATTTTTGTAAGGAATATCACACAATTTTTGTTTTATCCATGTTTTTATTTAAACTGTAAATCTGTTAAGCAGCACTTTGTTTGCAAAAAAAAATTGAAAGGAAGGAAGTGTTCACATTTCATTAGATTTCATCACATTTTAAATTATTACGTTGTTAATTAATTTTTTTGCATTAATTTGATTACCACTGATTTTGATATTTTGTGTGACATTATAAAAAAACACATGAGTTTCAAACAGATTTCATAGGGCCCCAATTACATTTGAGAACATGTTATACAACAAAAATGTTATGCAAGGCCACATTCTCACTGGTTATCAGTAGTCAGTACAACCCTACTGGCCTTTGTTACAAGTGTGTGTGTGTGTGTGTGAGTGTCTGTGCTTTAGCATACTCTTGTGTGTGTGTGTGTGTGAGCGTGTGTGTGTGTGTGTGCGTGTGTGTGTGTGTGTGTGTGTGTGAGAGTGTGTGTGAGTGTGAGCGTGTGTGTGCGTGTGCGTGTGTGAGTGTGTGTGTGTGTGTGTGTGTGTGTCAAATTGTCCTGCTCTTTTTAGTGCGGTTTGAAACCAACAGGACTCTTGCTGTAGCTCATGCTTGGGGTTTAGAAGGTCAACAGTCATGAATATCATCTCAGAGAGCTGTGCTGTTATTTAGACCGAGCACTGTATCATACAATTACATTTATTCATTTAGTAGATGGTTTTATCCACAGCGACTTGCAAATGAGGAACAAAGGCAAGCACCATTCACCATTTCTCCATAAAAGTAAATCTTTTTTTTTCATGCTTTGTTTTGTTTGTTTTTGTTTTTAATTGTTTAATTATTATTATTTTTTTTATCTTGGGCTTTTTGTTTTGTGTTTGTGCATTTTTGTATTTGGTTGGTTTTCGTTTGTTTTGTTTAATTATTTTTGTTTTATTTTATGCTTTTCGGTTTATTCTTTTTTATCCTTTTTGTTTTTGCTTATTTGGTTATGTTTTTGTTTCATATGTTTTTTGTTACGTTTTATGCTTTTTGTGTCTTGGTTTATTTTGTTTTGTTTTCATGCTTTTTTGTTTTATTGCTTTGTGTTTCATATTATGTTTTTGTTTTATACTTTGTGTATAGTTTTATTTTTATTTTTTATGCTTTTTTCATTCTTATTTTTCTGTTTTATGCTTTTTGTTTTGTGTTTTGGTTTGTTTGTTTTATTTTTGTTTGATGCTTTTTGTTTAATTCTTTTTGTTCTGTTTTATGCTTTTTGTTGTGTTTTGGTTTGTTTGTTTGTTTGTTTTTCTGTGCTTTTTGTTTTGTATAGTTTTTTGTGTCGTGCTTTGGTTTGTGTTTGTTGTGCCTTGTTTTGTGCTTTTTTGTGTTTGGTTGGGGTTTTGGTTTTGTATTAGTATTCTGTTTTCGGCTTTTTGATACATGACTTGAAATCTGTGCCATCATCTCTGACCATATCGGAGTATATGAAGTGAATTTGTTGAATCACAGATGAGTGCAGTATTTTTGTTGAGTATGGCTCTGCTCCGCCAACATTGTTCTGTGTCTGAGAGACAAAGGCAGCCTTGATTAAGTATTGATGGTGCTGTTAATGTGATCTGTGCTGTATATATCTAATGGCATGAGTGCTGTATGATTTGACTGTGATGGGTCGTCCAGATCTAGATTGGCTGCGTCTGTGTAATTGACGGAGCATATTGATGTTCAGCTTTATGTGATTTACGGGATGGTTTTGGTCTGGAGTCGGGGTGGGGTCAGCAGTCCGGTATAAAATGTCTCCATTAGGCTTCTGAATTGAATCTGGAAATGTCAGCGAGCATTGTTAGTAAATCTGTACTGAGAGAAGTCCAGAAGTACAGTCTCTCTGTCATGGAGTATGATTTTAGTATGGTGCATCTTGAAGTGGATTTCTGCCGGTCTGGTCTGGTTTCTATTTAAACCGCTTCACTACAGCAGAATACCTCCCCAGCATCAGCCGCTTTAAAAATAGAAACTCTATTGATTTACTCCTCTGTTGGTCTTGCTCTGCTTTTATTTGTACTTATCTTCTGCTCTCAGGCTATGTGAGGAGAGAAAAAACATTTGCATTTTATTTATTTTTTGTCCAAAACAAAAAAAGACAAACTGACGAACTGCTTGGTTTTTGTTTGTCTTTTGAGAGAATATTCAAGGGCATTAAAGTAGTCATGAATTCTTTCTCATACCAGGCCTGAACGCAGTCGTATTCTCATGCATCGCTGATTTGCTCAGTGTGTCAGAACTGTTTCTGTAGCTGCATTGACCATCAGTATCCAGCACTGAAGTTATGCATTATATAATAGGTTTTAATACTCTACAGGACAAAACTAGATTCTTTCTTTCTTCTTTCGTTCAAGAGAGACTGACCGTTTCCAGCTGTAGAGTCACACAGGTTTCAGGAGCGTTGAGAAAACAGAAGCACTCACTCTAGAGCTCTGCTGCTTCAACTCATTATCTTCATATGAACTTTTACTGCTGTCACTTACAAAGTCAGTGGGAATAAAAGTCTCCTCATCCCCAGCATTCAAGCCTTTAGCGGCTCCTCGATGAAGACCAGAGGCTCCTTGTTCATAATTGAGAGTCATGCAGGTGAAATGCAATTATTTTACAGTAAGATTGATCAGCTCTGGAGTAACGCTCGGTGTCGTTTGTCACTGAGATTACTAATAACAGCATGACGAACCAGCGCTGACAGACATTGGAAGAGAAAAATGAGACACAATCTCAAGATTTAGGAGAATTACTTTAGATGAGATGTGCGTGTAGATAAATCTTCTCTCTTGGTTCCTTAGTTGTTTTAAACTTATTTTTGTGTAATGTTTTGCTGAAAATGTGCTTGTGCTATATAGGCATTTAGACAACATAATAAACACTATAAACATGTGTTTTAGTTCCTGTAGCTCCACAGCAAACCATTTAAGTGTAACTGTATTAATTAAACAAACAGTGGCATTCATTATAAACAAGATGTATTATAAATGCCAAGCCTAAACGAATTTAAAGCAAAACTGAAATTGCTGAAACAAAATAATTTCATTTGGATTTGTAATATAAATTATTTAACCAATACAACTTGATTCCATTATTATTTTTTTTTTTACATTTATGTATGCATTTATTTATTTATTAACCTAATGAAATGACTTCCATCAAAAAAAAAAATAGCAGTATGAATAAAAAAAAACAAATGTTGCATCTTATCACATCATTGATGCATAATATCTCAGCAAAGCAAATAAAATGTACATTTGTAAGGCCATTTTCAAACGTTTTGACATGAATGTATATATATATATTTTTATATAAGTTCAAGAAAAAAATGCTGTAGGATTTAATTCGAAACAATTTTCACTTAAAAATTGCTAGTAAGTTTCATGCAGTTACAAGGAAAGGCAAGTACAGTAAGTAACATTGAATTAAATGTCAAATTTTGAAGTTGAAGTACTGTAATAGTATTTGAATAATATACTCCAAAAATCTTTTTATTTACAACTTCACACAAATCATTTTACAGTGTTCTACAGAGATCCCTGCTTGACTGAAGTTTGCTGAAATGTGTTCATGTTGAGTTCGTGTTGGCGATCGTGTCGTCAGAGTTCAGCTTTATTGGCAGGAAAGGGAACTCCATCAACACTTCCCAGGGGACTTCACACGGGTCACCAAGATGGGGTCACTATGGGATTGTAGTTTCCTGCCATGTTGCATTGTGGGTGCTCGGCTCTCGGGCGTCCACGCACGCGGCACTAGCATATGGTCACCAAGTCGTTCCCGTGTATATTTTCCAAGAAACTCCATGAGAGAAGCACTTTTGGCCGAAGTACAAGATTCTGGTGCGTCTCTGAACGCGAAGGGTGATGTTTCACGTTGTGGCCTACAATGGCCTCTCTCTGACATGGACTGCTCTGAGAACAGCTGCTCCGCTCTGAACAGATTGAGGCCTTCTTTCTGACAAGATGCGCGTTAAATATCGCATGCGATTTATCGTGCAGCCCTAACTACAACTTATTTATGATCAATAACAATTTATTTTAACCATGATTCTCTAACTGACGAAAAAAACAAATGTTGCATCTTATCACATCATTGATGCATAATATCTCAGCAAAGCAAATAAAATGTACATTTGTAAGGCAATTTTCAAACGTTTTGACATGAATATATATATATATATATTTTTATATAAGTTCAAGAAAAAAATGCTGTAGGATTTAATTCGAAACAATTTTCACTTAAAAATTGCTAGTAAGTTTCATGCAGTTACAAGGAAAGGCAAGTACAGTAAGTAACATTGAATTAAATGTCAAATTTTGAAGTTGAAGTACTGTAATAGTATTTGAATAATATACTCCAAAAATCTTTTTATTTACAACTTCACACAAATCATTTTACAGTGTTCTACAGAGATCCCTGCTTGACTGAAGTTTGCTGAAATGTGTTCATGTTGAGTTCGTGTTGGCGATCGTGTCGTCAGAGTTCAGCTTTATTGGCAGGAAAGGGAACTCCATCAACACTTCCCAGGGGACTTCACACGGGTCACCAAGATGGGGTCACTATGGGATTGTAGTTTCCTGCCATGTTGCATTGTGGGTGCTCGGCTCTCGGGCGTCCACGCACGCGGCACTAGCATATGGTCACCAAGTCGTTCCCGTGTATATTTTCCAAGAAACTCCATGAGAGAAGCACTTTTGGCCGAAGTACAAGATTCTGGTGCGTCTCTGAACGCGAAGGGTGATGTTTCACGTTGTGGCCTACAATGGCCTCTCTCTGACACGGACTGCTCTGAGAACAGCTGCTCCGCTCTGAACAGATTGAGGCCTCGTGTGAACACCCGTCTCTGATCAGTCACCTCCACCCACACGCTTGGCCCGAGTCTGACCAGCCATTGCTCAGACAACTCAGAGCTGGGCATTATAGAAAATACACTGCCACCCAGACGTTTGGAATAATTAACATTTATTAATTTATTCACCAAGGCTGAATTTATGTGACCAAAAATACAGTAAAAAATTGAAATATTATTACACTTTAAAATAACTATTTTCTATGTGAATATCTGTTAAACTGTAATTTATTTCTGTGATGCGCAGCTGTATTTTCAGCATCATTACTCCAGTCTTCAGTGTCACATGATCTTCAGAAATCATTCTAATATGCTGATTTGCTGCTCAAGAAACATTTCTGATTATTACCAATGTTGAAAACAGTTGTGCTGCTCAATATTTTTGTGGAAACGGTGATAGATTTTATTTTTCAGGATTCTGAAAACTTTTGTATAGTAGTGTATCACAGTTTCTGCAAAAATAGTAATTAATTAATTTGAAAAATATTGGATTTTTCCAAACATTTAATGTTATTTGATATATATTTGGATATTTATGCATTTTAAGAACTAAAACACAGTATAATGCTTAAAGAATACCATTAAAAACAAAATAGTGTTAAATAATCAGGGCATGCATGTTTCCCACACAGTTTTTGAATGAATAAAAACAAGAAAAAAATATGTTGTAAAATATATACGGTGTGTCCTCTGTGTTCTGTTTTTAAGAAACTGTAGCCTAATATAATTCTAAGTCCCCTTATAGTCTTATGAGCCAATTATATTGTATTTGTCTCTCCAAAAGTATTTTCCTCCACATCAGAGCAGCATATGTGTCAAAGCGTGAGCGCAGGATCTGTATCACAGTTCGCAGGAGAGCCGCTTGAGATTTGCGGTACGCCACGTGTTCTTGAATAGCATTAAAGTTGAGTTTGTTTGGTTGTATAGTGGTTAGTTGTAGTCTGGCTCTGCTACAGTACTCTGTGTGTGTGTGTGTGTGTGTGTTTGTGTGTGTGTGTGTGCTCATTGCATGCCTGTTCAATGTGAACTTGAGCAGAGTGACTGAAAGGGAGACGGAGTGCAGAGAGCATTGACGTCTGCTTTATTGCATTGAGCAGGTGGTGGTAAAAGCCCCTCGTCTAATGCGATTACATGAGAGAGAGAAGGAGAGAGAGAGAGGGAATGGGTAGATGGATGAGCCTCCTCTTTTATTTGCTTTTGGAAATGCTATTACTGCATCCGTCCTGGAAGAGCCTGACTCTGAGCCAGGTTTGCCTCATAAAGGCAGGGCAGCGGCGGGATGAAGTAATTGCCCCTTCCCTCCAGAGCCGGCCTCTTCATCACTGTCATGCTTCAAATTAATCTGTACACACCCAATGACAAAACAAAGACAATGCAATGACAAAACTTATTTTTTGTTCATGTGTGTTTATGGAAATGTTTGTTATCATGCATTCATCGGTTGTTTCCTCCAATATCTTGATATGGAATAAGCCTTATGATGATATTGTCAATTGTTTCCCCTTTATGCATTATAAAATTTAAAGTGCCCAGGTCAGTAATGTTGTATGTGGACTCGCTCTTTCCCAGACCCAATGATTGGGACAATTTACAATTTAAATTTTTTTTTTGTACTTTTACATTAGTGATTGCAGCGAGTGTTTTCAGGTGATTTTATTTATTTTTTTTGCCAGTAATAATATTGCATTTATTGTTTTATTTAATAATAGTCAAAAATTAATAATTATTAATGGTTAACTGAAAAAGGTTCATGCATTTAATTTCATTTTATTTTAGCTGTCTTTACATTTTGTAACTGACACTAGTGGCAATCTGCATAATTGCTGTCATAGTATTGGTGCCTATAGAGGGGCTTTATAGAACTCTCTAGGGAACATCCATATTGGCGCTCTAACCACCGAATGGCTGCATATAAGCACTAAAGACCTGTCTTGAACTGCCCCAGGTGGGCCGTTCCCCTGTGTTGGCATTTTGCTTAAGGTAGAGCCATTAGAATTACAATGATCCTTCATCCTGAGTCAGCACTGCTCCCAAGAGACATTGTAAATAATTAAAATAACAAAGCCACCTCAGAGAGAAGGACATAAGCACATTGCTGATGTTTGATTTTGTTGATACTGGGCTAGGACGGTAGGATTTTATGTATTTTATTTGATGTGTTTGCCTGAAAAAGAGTTTCAGTAAGTCAGTAGAGCTAATGGCATGTAGTTACTGCAGAGAGAGCTTAAGTACAGTATGTGAATGTGTGTCTAGCCATGTGCCGTTATTCATTAATACAGCATATTACAGTAATGTTATCGTGGGCACTTCAAAAAACAGTGAATAATTCTAGATACCTTATCTTAATTGTTTAGATTTTTTTCTGAATACACATTAACTTTTTTTTAATCACCTGGTTAAAATTAATAACAAAAAAGGTTCAAATAGTTTGAAAATGTTCTGATTTAATATAGGCCTATTTGCATACTAATCTGTTTAAAACATTTTGTATTTGATTATTTTTTATTGTGTATTGTTTTATTGCATTTAAATTTTAAATGTTTTAATTTTTGATTTTATTATTAAGAGGGCAGCAATGAAGATTGTTTGTCTTTTCAACAATTTCTTGTAATTCAGTCTCATAAAAATACAGTATACACTGATTAAGTTGTAAGCAATTATTGTGATCTAAAAAAAAAATAGCTTTTTGTGCAGTTTGAGCATTTCCCATGAACTAATCAATCTCTTGGCTGGCCACAAACATACTTTGCATATTCAGAAACCACAGTTAATGCCATCATAGACCAGGGGAGATTGTGTAAGGAACATTTTCATTTATTAGAAAGGGAGTAATTATGCAGAGTGCTGTTGGCAATCAACAGTGATATGCTTAGTGGATGAAAACCATTCCCCATGGCATTGTAATGACGTCTTATTTCCACCTCATTGGGTGTGCATGTACAAAATGATGTCTTGTCGTTTTGTCTCTTTGTCTTGGGTTGCTGTTCATTAACAGGTCAAGTTTTTTAGTGTTGCTGGCAAACTTTAACCCAATTTAACTGAACCTGTCAGAGAACAGTACACAAGCAGTGGAAACAAGGCTCTCCCCTTCCTTCCTATGGTGTACCTCAGGGCTCTATCCTAAGCCCATTCATCAAGTTTAAAAACATGGCTGGTGAACACACAGGCATTTGCATAGATGTATAGATCCTTAACCACACTTAAGCCACCCATATTTAATTTTGGTGACCTCCAGAAAGGACTTTGACAATTCTCCCCCTAGTGGCAGATCTGATTATTTTATGAAGCCACCTTTTCGTCTATACTGACATGTGGTGGTTTTGTTGGTTTTCTCCAGTAAAGGAGGGCAAGAGCATTTACTCTCTCTGTATCGATCATGGTGGGATGAATAAATAATGAATGATTAATGAACCATATAGGACAAATGACCTGCTTTTTTTTTTTAGAGAACATATGGCTTGCCCAAGGCTGTAGTGTTGAATAGCGTAAAAAAAAATATTGACGACTTTACTCATGACAGTCGATTTTACAAAATTGAATGAATATAGAATAAAGTTAGACAAAATATAGACAATTTTCACTGTGTGTACATAGTTTAAATTGGAATACATCATGTGCTGTCAGATAGTCAGATATGGTGAATCGCACAAGTTATGTTGAACGCTCCAATTGGATCCCCTGTATCTGCTGGCCAAACATTATTTAGTCTTCTTGCATGTTGGATATGACACAACCAAGCTTTTTATTAGTATGCAGCCTGGTTTCATTTTTTTCTGTTGAGCTCCTGCCTTCTCTTAAATCCAACATTATCTCCATAGGCTCAGGAGACTGTTGTGTGGAGGCATGCAATCCATTTCTGAGATACCCAATGCAAGATTGCAGTTTCGTAGTGAGTAATTGGGACTCAGTGGGACGTAGGCACTCCTCTGTGAAGTCATGTCGGATTTGTTCCAGAACTCCTGCTTGCTGACCAGCCTGCCCGACCCATTTCTCAGTCCAGTCTGCTGTCATTTATTCATAACTAAATTCATACTCTGTGTGCCCGCTGGAGATTTGTGCTTGCTTTTGTTCTGTATTTCTAGCCCAACCCTTCCCTCTCCCCAGAGACAGTGTTGTCCTATATTGGCATCGGCAGTCTTCCACTCATCCAGGTCCAGTTTGAAAGCACACTTAAAAGACCCTGAATACAGATGGATGTGCTTTTAGCACTCTGTTTATCTGCTGTTTTTCAGTGCAGGAACACATCAGGGTTAGGTGAACTTAACATGGCTTAATGTTGATTACCATGAAAATTCAGTTTGATTTGTCATCAGTGTGACTGGCAGGCACTTACAGTGGAAGTGAATGGGGCCATTTTTTAGAGGGCCTAAAGGAGGAAATATGATGCTTAGAAATATATAAAAGCTTCTAATGTTCTAATAAACACTTGCATTCTAATAAACACTTGCATATTACTTGAGCTGTAAAGTTGTCTGAATCATTTTCTTTGTGGCATTATAGAGTTTAAACAGTTATGTTGTCATGTAAACTGGATATAAATTTGAAAAGAAGAGGTTAGTAAGTATTATATCACATTTATGTCTGGGCTGTGCGATATATATGATCTACGACTATCTTAATTGTTCTTAATTGATTCAAATAGCCTTTCATAAAGACAGTCAGTTGTTTAGTTTCTGAATAAGTCAGCTGTTTTGAATGAATCTGTTAAGTAAATGATTCAATGACTCACTTATTAAAACATGTACTTGCCACCACCTACTGGTGGTGTTAGTTTCATAGTTCAAGTATCATTTAAGTTTTTTTTCACATTTCATCTAAATCTAAATGCCAAAACTGCCAATATTTCCTTATGAGTTCTATCAATTGAACTTTACTTGACTGCACCTGAAATATTCCTTTAAGACCGACTACTTAACTTATCGTATTAATATATATGTATAGTTTTTTTTCACATCCCATGCTGTAATATATCTAACAAAGCAGTGTATTTTTGCCACTCTGAGCTGTTCGATGTATGAGTGGCTCTGGAGGGCCGTGAGCTTGATTACACTGGTACTGCAACTGGACAGCATCACATCTGGAGTGTGTGTTAAAGATAGAGAGGCCTCTCACGTACAATATCTTGCTGGAGGAGTCGACACTGCTGGCCGTGCTCAGTATTCTGTCCATTATTCCCTCCTCTCCTCCTCTGCCTTTACCTTCCTTCAGTCTGGTTATTACATAAGCTCCGCAGCTCTTTCAGCTGGCTCGAGGGAGGATAATTGAAAAGCGGAGCAAGGGATGAAAGCTCGCTATTCTATTTGGGTCTCTCAGTTCTGTGAAATAACACTGAGAAAATGAAATGTACTGAGGAGCTGGAGTGGCAGAAAATAGGCCAGCCTCTTAAAACCGTGTCAGGAAGTTTGACATACCTGCCATGACATGAGAGCGCAGAGACTTGGTTATCGTCTTTCTTTAATAAAGATGCATGACGACATCTGGCAATCTGCAGTAAATGACGCCCTGGTGCCAGAGAAAGAAGGGTGAACTTTCACTGACTTTTCGTGAAGCAAGTGAGTCTGAAGAGCAGCTTATTACATCTTTGTGTGCCGACTTCTGAAATGAGACCAAGTCTTTCTCTGTGTTCAATGGTTTCTAGTCCAGTTTAACCACTTTAATAGAGCGCTCACTGGAGAACTGACTAACAGATCATTTTAATTCATCTTGATTCAAAAACGGCTTAAAGTGACTAAAGTGGTGTCCAAGTGGGATATAGCCAATCCGTTTTCCCCATGTTGCCCATTAAAATTTATTTATTGACCAGTTGTTTGATATCCAGCATTAATAGGATGATCAGCCAATCATAGAGCTAATGCTTTTCTGTCTGTACTTCATCGTTCGTTACTGAGTTAAGGACTCCCTCACCGAACCACAAATGATTTATTGGCTATTTTAGATTAAAAAAGAACTGATTGCTGTTATTTGTAATACATACTTTTTTTTAATCAAAAAGATTCACGTTTTGGGGTTTTCAGAAGAATATGTGGAAAAGTGTCATCGTCGTCTGTGGAAAGTGTCCATTTGGTGCAAATACAATCGGGATCAAATGGGAACTAAACTGCTTCTGAACAACCGTTTTTACCAAGCAATTCTGTAGCATTTGTAATCTAAAGCCATTTGGCTCATAAATGTTTCATTGACTTTTTAAGTTGACAAATGACAGAATCGCTGAACGACTGGAGTCTTTCTGCCTTTGAAATGATTCTTGTTACTTCAGGAAAAATTAGAGCTTTATGCACCATTTCATCTCATGTTTCACAGTAATTGATTTGTTTTATTTTTGTACTGTTGATTCTCATCCACTCTTGCCTTGCAAAAACCACATTGGTAGTGTTTTTGTTTCTTATCCGCTCTCGCGTGACTCCGAACTCACGACACTGCAAGATTAACGAAGCGACTCGTACCTTCATCGGTGGGAATAAGGTCAGGACAAACATAAGCACTATGTTGTAGACTGCCACTGTTTTTCTGATAACGGCAGAAAGCTGCGGTGTATTACAGCGATAAGACAAAGAGATGTCTGGACTTGTGTACAGAATACACCTCCTGAACCAGCACTCAATCTCTGTCTGATTCCAAAACTTCCATTGAAATTATACCTTGTGTGTTTTTCCCATCCTGACTCCATCTATTGTCCGTCTCCTATCTTTCCCGGCAGACTGATGTGAGCTAATGGGATGGCGAGGATCCTGGCAGCGCTGTCTAACATCAGCTGATGGCTATCGGTGTCCTCAGACGCTTATCAAGCGGAGCAGCTTTACTCCTGATTCGCCGTCTATGAGAATTCAGTTTCCACACTGGTCTGTTAGCCTCGCAGAGACTCGATACAGAGCGCTGCGATTATTTATTCAGGAAACGCAGAGCTTGAGAGGTTAAGAGGGAGGGATGGGCCGAGTCAAGCGGCCAGTTGCCTATTAATTGCCTTTGATCGCCTCTTGGTGTATAATTTACAACTCTGAACAGGACGAGGCAAAAACCACATGAATATGGCAAAGACACACCTGACCGAACAGAAGACCTGTTGGCTGCAGGTTAAAGTGTACAACTATTTATGAATATAAAACATCACATTTATGTGTTAAGGTGCACTTGAAAAGAAGGTGTAGAAACAAATTTCACTCAGAAATTGCTAGAAAATTTCACAAATAATTCCCCCAAAATTGCAAGTAACTCTATGAACTAAACATGCAAATTTGAAGTAGAAAAAATGTGTTTAAAAAAAAAATATATACAAAACTTTGCTAGATGTTAACAAAATACTTTTTCAGTTAAATTGCATGTTAATTCAAAGACACGTGACCGAATGTAAGATACCTTTTGGCTGCAAATTAAAATGCAAATCTACAAATATGGGCAAGTTTAGGTGCATTTACGTGTAAAAACTATTCACTCAGACATTGCTGGTAACATTCACAAATAATTACACAGAAACGGCAAGTAACACTAAGCATGAAAATTGGAAGTAAAAAACTAAAATAATATTTTCTTGTAAAGTGAACTCCATTAATCTTTGCTAACAAACAAGGAACCTGGCTGAAACTGTACAGCACACTTTATCTGTAAGGTACAAAACTAGACCAGAAAAGATCTGAATCTCAATGCTGAACGCTAAGCTGTCTCGTCTGTCAACGGCAACAAAGTCTTTATCAAGACACCTTGGCAAAAAAGACGTCAAGCGGTAAAAACAAACACAGAAATCCTCCGTCAAAACCTAAAAACAACATGTTTAGAAGGTGCAAATGCTGGCAGTGTCAGAGATGCTGCAGAAACAGTGCGGTGCATCCAAATCTGAATTTACAAAGATAATTAGTCACCTACTTTTTCTGAAAGACATGCAGACCCTGCTTGGAAAAACAAGCCTAAAGTGGTTCGCTTGTCTCCCAACCTATAGTCAAACTGAATCAATTTTGGTGAATTTTTATCACGAATTTAGCTCCACGCGAGCATGACCTCTTTAGGATTTAATGAGGATACATAGGCACACACATCCATACATGCGCAATAATCCAGTCAAGTGGCATTTAATTAACATGTGAGGAATTGCATTTCTGAGGCGACTCGTTTTGACAAGTTTCACAATTGGTTCAATTATTCAGTCTGAACGAAAGTTTGATTCCATTCTCTCCTCCTGCATTATCAGCTCTCTCTTCACAGTATTCACAATATTTGCTTATAATATTTAATATTTACCATGGTACAGTTGCATCATCAACTTGAGTTTCAGAGTATAAGATATATAAGATTTTTTTTTTTTTAAGAAATTAATGCTTTTATTCAGCAAGGACACGTTAAATGAAAGTAAAGACATTTATAATGTTACAAAATATTTCTATAAATACTGTTCTTTTGAACTTTCTATTCATCAAATAATTTTAATATATTTACAAAATGGTATAGATTTGTTTTTCATCAGCCATAACATGAAAATAGTTATTGGCTTATTGGTAATAGTCAGATATGTAATCATGTTGCATCCTTAAGTGACTGATATTATCTTCTTAGATAGTTCTGCATGCTTTTATTCTCAGTCATTCAACATATTCACATGCAAATATGTATTTATTTTTCTTAAAGGCTGAATATTTAACATGGCTTAGAAAAGTTGTCCCAGACAGCCGTTTTAGTCTGAACATACAGTCGTTCTATATAAAGCTTTAATATGAGATGAGATGAGGAGTGTCTGCACTGCTCTCAGTCATCAGAAGCACATCTCTCTGATTGAAGCGTCCGATGCTGCCAGCTGTCCACGTCAATGCTGCGCTCCTGACTGCATGGCTTTTTTCTGTTTGTAATTAGCCGTCTGCTGAATGCTAACAGGAGTACGAGGTTGGCTTTTAAAAGAGTCTAATTAAGCACAATGAGAAAAGGGAAATCAGGACGTCCCTTAATGAAGACCAGGAGATCCGCCAGATTGCAATTCACATGTAATAAACTAAAAATGTCGTCGACAGGTGGACTTTAAAAATCACAATGGCTTTTATTAATGTTTACACATTTTCTAGTTACTCAAAATTTATTCAAAGTCTTTGTATTTAAAAAAAAACTTCCCGAACAGGAGTATGCATAAAAAAATAAAATAAAATAAAAATAAATAAATAAAATGTATTATTATTATTATTATTATTATTATT
>NW_015630418.1:484409-496184 GCF_001515625.1 Sinocyclocheilus rhinocerous | reverse complement strand
CTCTCTCTCTCTCTCAGTAAGTAGGCCACCAGTGTTACTCTGCTGTCAAACACACCGATGCTCTCTTCCAAAACCTAGTGAGCTACCTTGCTTCCTTTTAAGGCAGCATCCTAACTGAAATGAAACCTCATATGCAGAATATAATCTTTTTTTGTAATACTTTCGAGAAGATTTCTGTGGGATTCTGCCAAGTAGATTTAAACTGTGTTCAGTGGAGCTAAGAGTACTGTAGCCATGCAACTGAAAGCATAATCAAATATACAGTAGCATGTTGTAAAAAAATAATACAGTACATAAGCGCAGGAGTCGTGTTCCAGAAGTAAAAATCCCATTCATTTTCTTCAAAGGGTAATTGATTCTGAACAATAACTTAAAAACCGTTTAAGGCAGACCTACTGAGTTATGAAGTTGTTAATCGATGGTATATGCATTTGTTGAAGCCATCAGCCCACATTACTTCAACTTATTTTTAAATAATTGTTTAATAACAGAGTTCCTGGTGAAGAATCGCACCGAAAGAGCTTTTTAACTCCTGTCAGTGTTATTTTAGAATCATACTGTTATAGTTTTTGATAATATATTGAATAAGATTTAATTTTTATATTTTGTGTTTTTGTCATTTTATTAGCTTTTTTTTGCCTATATAGTTTTAAATTAATGTTTGTGTGTTTATTAGTTTTAGTTTTTTTTTTTATTCAAGGTAAACTAAATGGAAATGAGAAATGTTGCCTTGGAAACATTTCTTTTACATAATTTCAACATTTATTTTATTTGAAGTAACTGTATGGTTTTAGTTTTAGCAATAATAACTGCATATGACAAAGAGACAATCTCCCTACTACTTAAATATTTGTGTATATTTAAGCATATTTTGCAATAAATGTAA
Source organism: Sinocyclocheilus rhinocerous (assembly GCF_001515625.1). Classification (NCBI taxonomy): domain Eukaryota; kingdom Metazoa; phylum Chordata; class Actinopteri; order Cypriniformes; family Cyprinidae; genus Sinocyclocheilus; species Sinocyclocheilus rhinocerous. The sequence goes on along the minus strand of NW_015630418.1, from coordinate 495,298 downwards.
AATGTCGTTTCTACATCAGTTTTTCCATCGGTTTTCATTTGAATATGTCATTCGCAATGCCTCATAGTCCTTTCCCAACTTAAAGCCTGCTTGTCTTTTTGTCTGAGTTTCGAATATTTTCTTGCTTTCAATCAAAGATTGTAATGATTCCCCTAGTGGCAAGTTGGTTTGGTTCATGGCTTATAACTCTTTAACAAAGTCTTTCTAAACTCTTAATGGGGAACATCAGTAATGAGAGAAAACTGAATCCAGGCCAATGCAGCGGTTGCACTCTATTCTGTTGATGGTGTGTGTGTCAGTGTTTACTATGTTCACTGGTCTGTGGCTACTGTATCGTGTGTCTGTATGAGCCCTGCTGTCGCGCCATAAACACTCTGTTATCTTTCGGCGGAGCAGCACACAGATGGCTGAGTAAACTGTGTTCTGCGCTCCTGTTTACTCAGCGCTGCTCGTCTCAGAGTCAGATGGCCTTCATTACCACGCGTGCAGATCTGCCCGATGAGGCTTTTTACATGATGCTTGTCCTTCTATTGTGTTGCTGCAGTTTATGAGGTGCTGCGTGTGTTTTCTGCTTACTAAATGATTGTGAGCTCAGTAAATGAGATGCATAAAATTGCCTTTCAGTGCCAGAACTTTCTCAATGGTTCGACTGTGCCAAATGACTGACCGCTTTAATTCTGGTTAGTTTGCCTGTAATGTGAGATGGTAATGTTAGTTGGTCACTGATGTGGGAAGTGACTTTTAAAAGGGATCCTGTAGCCTCTGTGTAGAGGTAACATTGAGCTGTGCTGCTCATATGAACGACATCGGTTTGAGTTGGACTTGTGATGTTTTATGTCTGTTTTAAACACTAAGCCGGTTCCTTTTAGTGTGTAGTTAAATATGCAAATTATGTAGGAATATGTTACTGTATTATTAGTATTTTTTGGAATTGTTATTGAAAATAGCCAATGCCAAGCGTTATGCAAGACATAATTGTTTTGGTAACACTTCATGTTAGGGTCTCTTAACTAGTTGCTTATTAGCATGCATATTACTAGAATATTAGCCATTTGTTAGTACATATTAAGCACATATTAATGCCTTATTCTACATGACCTTATTCTACATCCCTAATCCTACCCAATACCTAAACTTAACAACTACCTTACTAACTATTAATAAGCAGCAAATTAGGAATTTATTGAGGGAAATGTCGTAGTTAATAGTGAAAACGTGTTCCCTATTCTAAAGTGTTACCATTGTTGTTTTTTAATCTTGGCTTTAAAATGTTTTAAAAAAAATTCAAGTGTAGAAATCAATGAAATGGTTGGATTCTTGATGATTCCCATTCCTAGCAAACTCAAGTTGGAAAATTATTTGCATTACTATGAACATTTCTGTTTTTATTATTATTATTTGTTTTTAAATAAATCAATACTTTTATTCATCAAACATGCATTACATTGATCAAAAGTGACAGTAAAGACATTTATAATGTTACAAAATATTTCTATTTCAAATAGATGTTGTTCTTTTGAACTTTCTATTCATCTGTGAATCCTGAAAAAAATAAAATGTATCACAGTTTCCACAAAAATATTAGGCAGCACAACTGTGTTCAACATTGATGATAATCAGAAATGTTTCTTGAGCAGCAAATCAGCATATTAGAATGATTTCTGAAGATCATGTGACACTGAAGACTGGAGTAATGATGCTGAAAATTATCACAGAAAAAAAAATTACATTTTAACAGATATTCTAACAGCTATTTTAATCTGTAAAAAAAATCACAATATTACAGATTTTCTGTATTTTGATCAAATAAATGAAACCTTGGTGAGCAGAAAATACTTTTCTGAAAAACATTAAAGCAACCCCAAACTTTTGCGTGTGTGCTTCTGCTTTCTATTTCAGCGATTTTGCGATCCAGATTTTGCAAAGTAACTATGGGTGAGAACTGTGAAAAATGGCAAAGTTGTCTGAATTTTGAAAGTTTTGAAATGGTTTTCCCACTCTTTTTCCTCTGAATCGCAGCTAAATTGAGTCAGACCTCTCACTGTAATGGTGATTTAGTTGACTGAGATGGTGATGGTGCATCGCAGCACATGTATCATGCAGCTCTGCCTCTAGCGTGTTCTGACCGCATGACCTCTACATATGAGACACACACATACACATGCACATGAACACACCCCGCGGCCCGATGCTTGATTCATCCTGTATCATTCATCCTATAACTGGGTTAGAAATGAAGCAGCGACTGTGACGCTGAGGAGAAATGCTCTCGGTAGGGATTTTTCCTCACAATTTTTTTTTTTACAAAATGAGATTGAAGACAAATTATACAGTAAATGAAAAGGCGTCCTTTTATTAGGCTATTGCTGCATGTTTCTTTGTGAAATTGACATATAACAAAACTAAACTGAAATTTTAAAACAAACTCCAAATCAAATAGGTTACACAAATAAAATAAATATCTTCATATAAACAAACTAAGGCTTTGTCTGTGCTCTTTCCATTTAAAATGAGAGGCAACCACTGCATTTTAATCATCATCCAAACAAAGATGCTGCATACATGCAACATGAGCAGTTTTTAATCTAAATTAGATTGTATAACTTCGAAATTTGAAGCAAAAACAGAATGGTCTGACTTTAGTTTTGTGAAACTATACTCTATAAAATATATCTGAACGAAGCAACAGACGAGCTGAATGAGACGCAGATTCACTCTCTGACTGCAGGTGGCGCCTATGAACAGCAGTGATACAGTGTTTCCTTGGTTACCACTGTAAACAAAGCAGAGCTGCGCTTATGAACAGCAATGATACAGTGTATCCTTGGTTACCGTTGTAAAACAAAGCAGAGCTGCACTTATGAACAGCAATGATATAGTGTTTCCTTGGTTACCGCTGTAAACAAAGCAGAGCTGCGCTTATGAACAGCAATGATACAGTGTTTCCTTGGTTACCGCTGTAAACAAAGCAGAGCTGCGCTTATGAACAGAAATGATACAGTGTTTCCTTGGTTACCGCTGTAAACAAAGCAGATCTGCGCTTATGAACAGCAATGATACAGTGTTTCCTTGGTTACCACTGTAAACAAAGCAGAGCTGCGCTACTTTAATATGCATCGTTAAGAGGCAAGATGAAAAGAAAATGCCGTCAGTTCACCTCAGAGATACATTCATATAAACTCCTACTCCAGTTGTATCGCGATTTGTTTAGCATCTCAACCGATTTGAATCGTCACATATTTGACTCGATTTTCAACCGGCTCGCGGTTCATCATTACATCCCTAGCTCTCTGTGTTTGTTTTGGTCCTGATGAATGATGGGGCCCGGATTCATCATGCTCTCATCTCGTCCTCGTGTGTCCCTCTGAACCCAGCGTTAAACGGCCGAGATTGAGAGAAGATTCCCTGGACAGAGGGCTTGATAAAGGATGCTGTGTGTGTTTGGGTTGATGTGAGAGTGTGACTGTGGTCTCTGCGCCGCGGGCAGACGGCCATGTTTTCCTGTCAGAGGAAGCAGCAGTGTAATTGTCATCTTTATCTGATGCTGGATCACTGCGCTAAAATTAGGAGCTGACATTTCAGCAGTCAGAAATCTGCTCGTCCACTAGAACTAGTTTCTTGTGCTACTTGTGTTTTTGTATTAAGCAGGGTTTTTACCTTCAAACAGGATCAAACAGGGACTAAAAAAACATTAGATTTTGTTGGTATCACTGCATAATAATGTTTCTTTCATAAACGCATTAATTAACTTTATGCATAACATACATAATAATATAAAAAATGTTTAGGGCTATAAAAATCAGTTTTATTTTATTTTCTGTTTTAATTTTTCTTTACTCTTATTTTATTTAAATTTAATTAATCAAAAAGGTTACCTAATAAATTAAATTGTTAAAACTAACAATTTAATAGTCTATTAAAGTTTTAACAATAACAATGCCCTATGACATTTTTGATTCTGTTTTATGACTTCATACAAATTTATTATCAAAAATGGTGGAAATCAAATGATTGCATAAACCTTTATAACAATATAATTAATATTTTAGAATGAAATCAAATTAAATTAAAAGTCCCTTCATCTTTTGGCAAACAAAGTGATTCGCAACATTTTATTCTAATTTAATTTATTTTCATTTTATTAAATTAATACATGGACAAAAAGTGTGTTATACTAGTTTACACAAAATTTTAATAAACTGTATTATTATAATTATAATTACTATTATTATTAATTATTGTTGTTGATATTTTTTTATTTATTTGAGAATAGTGAGAATTATTTATATAATAGTAATGTATTTCTGTCATAATTTCTTCAAGTTAAACTTATTTTGGTGTGTTGTAGTGGAGACCATTGAGTTTTTTGTGTTGTGTAAATCATTGAGCCCTAAATGTTATATATTATAATGTTGAGCATTATATCAGATCTTAACATCAGAAATTAGTGGTAAGAAATGACATGAAAACATAAGTTCTATATGTTCACATGAATTAAGGAATAGTTTACTCAAAAAGTAAAGTTGTATCATCCTTTATTTTCCCTCATGCCGTTCCAAACCCATATGACTTACTTTCTTGCACTTTCTTCTCCTTTTGTGTTCCACAGAGAAACAGAAACTCATACTGGGTTGGAGTTACAGAGTGATCATTTCTGGGGAGACTTTGCCTTTAAGGCACATGAGATTTCAATTTTACTCAACAGATTGACTTTGACTTTGTTCCCTTTCTCTCTGTATGATAATACATCATTTATTGCTCGTTGTTTATCAATCTAGTCTTTGCAACAGGAGACATGCAGTGTTATGAAACACATTTCTTTTGTCCTCGGGCTGCAGATGGTGTAATTCTGCATCCGATCCAAGCTTTGGGAAGCTCAGAGTGTGTCCGAGGCCTGCTCGAGCAGATGGTGGATTATCCAAACAAGCGGACAAATTAGCCATATTCCTGTTGTGTGCTCGGGCCGCGGTGAGGGTGGCAGAGCGCCCGGCGCACAGAATCTGAGCCAGTGGGTCGGCTGGCGTACAGCACGATCCTTCATTTCCATTTGTTGCTCCTCCAACTTCATCTTTCTGTGTCAAATTAAAAGAATAGTTCACCCGAAAATGAAAATTTGCTGAAAATCAGAGATGTAAATGAGTTTGTTTCTTCATCAGGTTTGTAGAAATGTAGCATTGCATCAGTGTCTCAGCAATGGATGCTCTGCAGTGAATGGGTGCCGTCAGAATGAGATTTAACCTGCATCATCACGTGGAAGTGCAAGCAAAATCACTCAATATGGCTAATTTTCCAGTCTGGCAGATGTGATGAATTGGCTCTTTAACGTGCACTACAGTCTCACTGATCAAATGGCTTTTTGTCTAATTGCATTGCTCTGTTTGCAGTACGCTGACTGATGTGGGATCATTGTCTGATGCTGAAGCAGTAGGAAGCGACAGCATTTCAGTTTCCCAAATAACCTTTCAGTGATCAGTTCTTTCAAGAACCATGCTTTTCTTAGTGTGAAGTGAAAAGCTGATTAATAAAATTATTAATCTAAAAACAGCTTTTCACTATAAGAATTGTTTGTGCAATGGAAAGATTCCAAGGATGTTAAAGGTTCTTCATGCAACCGGATGCCAAAAAAGGACCTATATTTTAAACTGTACCATGTTGTTCTGATTTATTAATGATGCAAACACTGAAAGAGGGGCGTTGAAGGGTAAAATAAGAGCACAGCCTGCCACACCTCTCTATCCATCTGTACATGGACAAATACAACAACACAAATGCACAAATCATTGATTTTTGGGCATGTAGAAGTAGATGAAAGTTTAATGGGATTTTATGGGAAACTCTGAGTTCAGCCCCTCCCCTTCTTGACAGGAATCCTGCTACTTCCTGTGTCTCAGGAGGAAGGACAAGGAGTCAGTCTGGAGTAACACACACACACACACACTCACTCACAAACACACACACACACACTCACTCACACACACACACACACACACTCACACACACACTCACTCACACACACACACTCACACTCTCACTCACTCACACACGCGCACACACTCACATTCACTCACTCACGCACGCGCACGCACGCTCGCTCGCTCGCTCGCACGCACGCACGCACGCACACACACACATAGATGTACATACAGCTGCAGGAAAATGCTATTCAAACAGAACTGTGTCAAATTTCACAATAGACAAACAGTGTGTTTAATACAAAACCGATCCATTCATGTCTTTATTGAACATTTACAGTGCATGGTGGAAAACCAGTGTAAATCTTTGGATTTCATAACTGGCTGAGCCTTCTTTATTAGCAAGAACCTACAGCAACCTTCCCAGTAATTGCAGATCAGTCTAGTTGAAAGTAAGCTGCGGAGTACAGATTCACGGATAGTTGGGTTGAGGTCAGGTGTGTTACTCCGGCCTGACAAGGGCTGTTCATTCAGAGATCTGACTCCTCAGCGCTGAGCTATTTGAGCGGCCGGCCAAAAACAACACACCAGATCCTGGCAGCAGAGAGAGAGGCGTGAAGCTGCTGAAGAATTTACATCCTCGTGCGAGATGATCACCGTCAGCGCGTGTGTTTGTGTTTGTGTGTGTGTGTGTGTGAGAGTGTATGAGAGAGAGTGTGTGTTTGAGAGTGTGGGTGAGAGTGTATGAGAGAGTGTGTGTGTGAGTTTGTGTGTGTGTGTGTGTGTGTGTGTTTCAGGACATTACCCCATGTCCCCACTTTTCAAAACGCATATAAATCACAGAATGGAGTGTACTGAAAATCTGAAATAGCACAAAGTTTCCTGTGAGGGGTAGGTTTAGGGGTAGGGTTGGTGTAGGGCAATAGAATATAAGGCCTGTACAGTAGAAAAACCATTTCTGAAGATTTCTGAAGATCATGTGACACTGAAGACTGGAGTAATGATGCTGAAAATACAGCTGCGCATCACAGAAATAAATTACAGTTTAACAGATATTCACATAGAAAACAACTGTTTTAAATTGAAATATTATTTCACTGTTTTACTGTATTTTTAATCAAATAAATGCAGCCTTGGAAAAACTTACTTAAAAAAAAATAAAAATAAAATAATATATATATATTGTTACGGGGCTGACGAGACGTGAGATGTGCGGATCCAAATGCAAGGCTTTATTCAAAGACATGGTCAGAAACAGGCAGGGTTGAACACCAGCAAACAGATATGTAGAGGGCAAGACACAAGAGTATTCCTAGGGCTAGCGTGGGTCTTCGATCGGCGAACAGAATCCAGAGGGCTTGACAAGAGGGGTAATCCAATAAACACAGGCACTGGAACTGGAACTGGGAACTAGAAAGGGCTCCGTAATGCAGCTATCGCTAGAAGAGTGATATGCGCTAAACAATACTCGGCAGCTTGACATATATATATATATTTATTTATATATATATTTATTTATTTATTTTATTTTATTTTTTATATAAAAAGGTACTTTGGGAATCCATGCTTTTTCATCCAGGTTGTAATAAATGTACTGTATGTAGGACTGTTTAGCTAAACACCGCTGTGAGAAGAGATGTGTGTTTAAAGCTCACTTTATTCACCAGTGCTCTGCTGGCACCAGTGTGTTCTTCACACAGCTTTACTCACTCCTCATCATGCCTTCATGAAATCCTCGCTGGCTGACGTGTGTTATATTTAGTTGTGTAGAGCAGTCGTCTGACGCTTCAGGCCGATGCATGATCATCTCAGACCAGAGTTGCCCCGTGGATCAGAACTGGAGTGTTTTTTTTTTGTGTGAACGTCTGTGTTCGTTATGAAGGGCACCCTGTAAAAACCTCATTAGCTGTTCTTTGGGGAGGTTGGCAGTAAAAGTAAAGGCTTTGCTGACTGATGTTTGGCGCTGTGAAAGAGGAGGTCTGGGAACGAGCCAGAACAGAGCTGAGCTATCATGCACGAGTTAGTCGTGTTTGTGACATTTCTTATTCTGTTGCTTTGCGAGATGTGATGCTGTCTCTCATAAAAGCATGTTTTCCCGGACGTTAAATGCTCAGAAAGCTCGTTAGGTTTATGCTGGACACCTGTTGCTTAGTAAACCATTCGAGCTAACGGCTCTTTTCCGTCTGCTGGATTTGATGCTGGTACAATAACAGTGTGGTATTTAATTAAGGATCATTATTCATCAGTATGGAGGTTTGATACAGAAGCTGATATCCATCAACTACTCAAGGTTTGAAACCTGAAGTACAGTGTGAAGTTTATTCAGTACATTTGCTGGAAGTGATACTCAACAAAAAGCATATTGTACACGAGTAACAGAATTAAAAGGAGTAACCAGACAATGTAATTAGAAGAGACATAGTAATAATACAGACTTGTTTAAGGGGAAAGAAAGAAAGAAAAAAAAAAAAACCCCGTAGGCATATAATGACCTCTAAGTGTGTGGTCTTCTTTCCATTACTCTTGGAAGCTGTACTTTTTAAAACTTTTTTAATGATTATATATATATATATATATGTATATATACATATTAAAGGCAGTGCTAATGAATGCTGATGTGTGAGTGTTGTTGGCGCGCAGCAGTGATATCAGCTCCGTCTCTGAGCTGTGAGCTAAAATCATTAGTGTTAATCTCTGCTGGAGTCACTAATGCAGTATCAATCACGGGTTAAACTCAGTGTGTTCAGCTGGAAGTGTGTGTGTTTCTCTGCACTGATCTGAATGCAGGAGAGAGAGAAGAGCACAGCTGGAGCTCGTCTGAGTTTAACTGGCGCAGGGAGGTCTGATCTCAGATCAGCACACAGCAGATACAGTTTCAGGAAAGTGTACGAGTAAGCATTTACTGCATGTTATGCAGGACACTATTCGTAAATGTAAGTGAGGATAGCAAAATAAAGTGAACTGTGACATATTATACCCAACAATTCTTCATACAGTGACATTTAGGATCAGAAATTATTCAGACACTTTGACCTGAGCATGGTTTGCATAAGCGGTTTTTTTTTTTAATTGCTAATGTGATCTTTTTACACCACAGACTGAACAGAATTAAGCACTGCTTGAGCTAAATTGGTATGATCTAATTGTGTACTTAAATTTAACAGCTGACAGACTAATTCATTACATACCTTTCTATCAAAGTTATCTGACATTATCAAGATGCATTTGTTTTTTGTATTTTAATTCTTGTCATATTTTACCATTTTCTAAACTATAGCGAATAAACTATAACTTTAATTAACTTTAATTATTTATTTTTTAATTTATTTATTTAAACACCAATAATGTCATAATGCTTAAATGTAATCTTTAACAAATCCATTTTTTTAATACTGTACTTTTTTGATGCATACATTTAATTTAGCATCCAAAATGGATGATTTTAGTTTTTAGTGTTTTATTTTTCATTTATTTATTAGGTTTTTGTTTTTTGTTTTAACTACTTAGATTTATTTGCTACTATTATAGTAAAGAATTCTTACATCTCCCTCTGTTTTTTTTTTTTTGTAACATGAACGCATTTTTAAGCATATCAGTAGCAGCTGGAATGTTTACATCTGTGCATCTCATAAATCTGGAGTCAGTATGTAATGTCTGTTTATGTGGTATGCAGTGAAGTGCCTCTTGCTTCATCACTGGATTGGGTTTATTTTGTGATTAACAGCAGGTAGAAGTGAACAATTTTACCCTAAAATAAAATGTTAAGATCTCTGACGTGCTATAGGAGGCTCAGGACCTCGTCTCATCCCAGTGATATTAGAGATGTGTGTTTGTTTTCACCCTCTGTTCTTAGTTCTTCTGTCGCTTTTCTTAAACACAGACTGAAGAAGTGTGCTGTTTCACAATAAGGCAAATGCACTGGCGGCTCACCTTTATGCACTGATAATCACAACATGCATGTCAAACCTGTAAAAAATACTGCAAATAATTGATTCAGGAGGGTTTTATTTGGTAGGAAGTAATGCTGTTTATATATTCTGCATCGTTTCCTCTGTTTTGGCGCTGCATCATTTGCCGTTTGGTTTTTTGGTGATTTATTGTTCATAATTTTGCATGTTCCTCCCGGCTGTTTTGAGAAATCTCGCCTGACTTTGATAAGATTCCAACTTTCTGAATGGAGAATCATTTTCTTTCCAACTGTACATTGGTGTATTTGAAGCTGGAATTTGAATATCTTATTTATTTTATCATTATTTATTTATTTATCTTTTACTGAATTTATATATATTCATTGATCACTCAAAGTTAATCTTTAAACACCAGTAATTTAATAACACTGTTAAATGTAGGCCTAGTTAATATGCATTTTTTTTCATACTGTACATTTCAGTTTTTCTGATGCATACATTTACTTTAGCATTTAGAATGATTGATTTTAGTTTTTATTTTCCATTTATTTACACAATACAGTATAGAATTCTTAAATTTTCCTCTGACCTTTTTTTGGCTATGCAAATAATATGTAAATAATTTCAGCATATTGGGAGCAGCAGGAATGTTAATATCTGTGCATCTTTAACACATTTTAAGTCCAATCAGAGTCAGTATTTCATGTCTGTCTGTGGCTCTTTTGTCATGATCATCTCATCGGAGTTTGTATGTTTTGTCGTGATTTTTGTTGATTTATTGTTCATAGTTTTCCACGTTCCTGCCGGCTGTTTTGAGAAGTGTAGTCTGACTTTAATGAGATCTGCTCCAGCTTTCTGAATGGAGAATCGTGTGTTTTCTCTCCAGTGTTAAACTGCTCGGGATGGTTTCATCCCTCAGATATCGTCCTCGGCGCTGTGGGTTTTGTTAGGCGATACTTTCAGAGATGATCAGATTACCGCTTAACAAGCAAACACACGCTTGCATTTGTGAGGAGAAAATGCCTTTATCAGCCCTCGCACACTTAAATCAAGACGGACGCTGTGTGTG
>NW_015630418.1:481147-483991 GCF_001515625.1 Sinocyclocheilus rhinocerous | reverse complement strand
GAGAGAGAGTGTGTGTGTGTGTGTGTGTGAGAGAGAGTGTGTGTGAGAGAGTGTGTGTGTGTGTGTGTGTGAGTGTATGTGTGCCTGCCTGCATCAGCTCTAATGGGCTGTTGACCCTCAGCAGGAGGAGGTCGAGTGGTCATTCATCACTAGATCATCCACACGCCTCCAGTGGGTTAGATTAGCCATCAGACCTGGCATACAACACCTGGAGAAACTCATCCTCCCTCTCTGCTTCACTCTCTCTTTCACTCTCTCTTTCTCTCTCTCTCTCTCTCTCTCTCTCTCTCTCTGAGTTTGGCTGAACTCTGATTACACTGAGCTCCAGTTTTATCTTCACAGCCAAACAAAGGCTGAGCTGCTGCTGGATCAGACGCTCGTCTGCTGATGTGAGACTAACACAGCGCTGCTCTGATTGTGTGGGTGCTCAGCAAGCGTCTGTGATTTAACTCTCTCAACTCAACGTTAAAATCGCCCAACATTCTGTTATGAATTATGGAACATTATAAATATCTTTACTGGCACTTTTGATCAATTTAATGCATCCTTGATGAATACATGTGTTACAAAAACACACACACACACACACACCCATATTGAATGAAAAACAATGGCAAAACACCTGTCTGGTCATTATTTAATTAGAGACACATTATACTTGCATGAGAAAATAAAAGCACACACACATGCATAGAAAACAAGGTCAACATTCTTGTTTCTAATGCATCTTGGTTTCATTTAGCATTTTATCTGTTTGCCCCCCATTTTTTTCTGGGATTGTCACTATAAGGTGATGCATGCTGGTGGACAGACTGGGTTTCAGACAGGCTTCTCATTAATCTTGTGTTAATGAGCCTTCAAGCAGGTTCTAACGAGGTGTAATTGCTGTTCGGTCCTGGCTGGAATCAATGCTGCTATCCAGCCACTGGCCGCAGTCGAGACTCATTTACACACACACACACACACACACAAACACACACACACACACAGACACAGACACACACACACAAACACAAACACACACATGCACACGCACAGAGACACACACGCACACACTAACGAACAGCCATGCTCGTCTTTTTACTGTCCCAGATTCGCTTGATCACTCTCACTTTCACACCCACACAAGCAGCTTTTATATAAATTATTCATTTACACTCTCAGTAAAGAGTTTGATCCGGATGCAGCAGGTTGAGGACGTACTTTATCAGCTGACTGCAGATGTTCATTTTAAATCAGACTCTCTCAGCTGTGTTTATATTGATTTTGATAATAAACATATAGAAGTTCTGCTAGAAACACAGATGTCAGAGCCGTGCTGCAGTGATTATGGCACACAGTTCTTAAATATTGAGCCTTGGTGCTCATGTGGGTGAGGCAGGATCGAGTCTGGCTTCCTGCAATTGGAGGATTGTTATTAATAAAAAAAAATACATTGTGAATAACCTCATAACGTTTCAGTGTACCATCCAGTTATTCAATTATTCCATTCAATCTGGCAAATGAAGGCAATATTTTTTTAATAATTTTTTTTCTTCTGTTTTTCCTGTTTGCACCAAAAAAAATGAAAGCTCAAAACTGAAAATCCAAACAACTAGAAAATCTCATTTGCATTTTTCATTATTTATTTGTTAATTTCCCAAGGTGTTTTCCTAGCTGCCTGTTTTCATGTTTTGTGTAAAATAAATACATAAAGAAAATAAATAAAGAAAAAGAAAAAGAAACCGCTGCTTTAAATATTTGTGCATACAGAACAATGATTTTTCAAATTGAATGGAATAATTGACTGAAATCTCAAAAGGTGGATTTGTCAGGTTGTTTCATATATTACCCATTATAATAAAATAGCTATAATGCATTTTTATAACTAGATGCAGTATTTTACTTTATTGATTTAGTTGCACTGTTCGTATGTCTGGAAACAGCAGCTGGTGTTTGTTGAGGACTGTTCTTGCGTTCATTGGTGGTGTGTGTGACTCCGTCTCTTCCTCCCACTCGCTTTATGTCCGTCTATTTTTCTGGCTTTGACACAGAAGCTGTAATAGAGCGAATCCTTACATGTCAGTGTCTTCTATAGTTTAGAAATACTGTCCGTCTGTGATGCCAGTTTATTTCTCTGCATGTCAGGACCTAATTATCTTTAGCAGCACAGCTGTTCACCCACAATGCATCAGCTTTCTCTTGCAGCTGTTAACTTTTTTTCTGAAAGCGCTGTAATAAATGCTTCGCACATTTCTCGTTAAACAACAGCGTTACTAAACTAAGTCTCTTAAACACACACTCTCGCTGGCATGAGTGCGTTTATGCACACACAAGGCTTACCGCGGTATTCTGCCCCCACCGTCACTTTGCTCTCTTTATAGAAATTAAATCTATTTAGTTCAGTTGTTCACAGACGCTACAAAAGCAAAGCACCTATTTGACAATATTTCTATTTTTCATGGAAGTGTGTTTGTCTTTGTATCTTTATTATTGTTGTGTTTTTCATAAAAAATGATAATATATCACAAACTAATCAAACTAAGATCTTTTATATTCATACTGGATCTTATATATATATATATATATATATAGTGCTGTCAAACCATTAATCACGATTAATCACATCCAAAGTAAAAGTTAATAAATATACACAGTACACACACATTTTATTTAAACAAAAACTTGTATTTTGGATGCGATTAATCATTTGACAGCACTAATATATATATATAGATATATATATAGATAGATAGATAGATAGACACACACACACACACACACACACACACACACACACACACAGACAGCTAGATAGACAGACAGACAGACAGAATGATAGATAGATAGATAGATAGATAGATA
>NW_015630418.1:448370-480022 GCF_001515625.1 Sinocyclocheilus rhinocerous | reverse complement strand
GGACTGCAGGGACTGCAGGAATGTGTGTGTGTGTGTGTGTGTGCGTTTTTGTGTTATATGAGGACACCAATGACATGGGGAGTGAGAGTATGTGTGTGTGTGTGTGTGTGTGTGAGTGAGAGTATGTGTGTGTGTGTGTGTGTGTGTGAGTGAGAGTATGTGTGTGTGTGTGTGTGTGTGTGAGTGAGAGTATGTGTGTGTGTGTGTGTGTGTGTGAGTGAGAGTATGTGTGTGTGTGTGTGTGTGTGTGAGTGAGAGTATGTGTGTGTGTGTGTGTGTGTGTGAGTGAGAGTATGTGTGTGTGTGTGAGTGTGTATGTGTGTGTGTGTGTGCTGGCAGCAGTGATCTGCAGGGATCTGTAGGGACGGCTGTAGGACAGAGATAAAGCAGACATACAGACGCTGCTGTAGCGAGACACACGTGCTTCAGGTTGGTTGTAAGTGTTTCAAATACTGGATGATTTCAAATCAGACCATGATGAGGTTGTTAGAAGCTCTCGCTTTCTTTCAAGTCTTTGCAGTTGCTCTTGAGTCTAAGGTATTGATAGGACTCTTGTGTTGTTTGGACACACACCGCTTACTGTCTGACGGTCCTTATCAGACTTTCAGGTTTGTGTCTGCTTTGTGTCTGCAGTCTTAATCGTGAAGTCTGTTGTTCTTCAAACAATCGCTCTGTTAATGTTACAGACGCTCCGGCTAAACAGGCTCCCATGATTTGTCATTTTTGAATGTCTGACAGTCACTCATAAAGCATATATTAAACACTGATGAACACAATTCATACCACACTGATTTAGAGAATATAGGAAATTAAGATATAAATAAGTGCTATTTGATTTTCCACTGTAATAATAATAATAATAGGTGTTCACATTATTTTGTCCAACCCTTGTATATGTATTATATATTATATTAAACAACAGCACATATTTCACTGTTTAGCCATTTGAAAATATGATGCTTTATTTTTGTTCAAGTGCTATTCAGCCGCATTTTGAGTGAACTTTAATTATTTTTGGGACTAAAAACTTGTAGCATTGCATCTGCTGTCAGTCACCCAACTATACTTCTGTGCACCACTTGTTGCAAATCCAGTCCAATACCAATACGATTCAGCCCAATATATGATATTTTCTGATGCGGGATATGTCCTTGGCTGATTGCCAGCTGTGTTTATTTCTCCGGTGTGTTATCATCAGCGTGAACACATGAGATCCGGAGACACCTGCAGCACTATCTCTGTTTCTGTGAACGTCTCTCTGCTCTCAAACGCTACAGACTCAGAAATAGCTGCTTCGGTGTTTTCTGCATCCCACAGTGTAAGTGTGCGCAGTGCGTTATTGATTTGATGGTATTATGTGCCGGATCGATGTCAGGTGTCTTGTACACGGGTCAGAGACAGAGAAAAAGGGCTTTTCAAGCATCAACACAATACAAGTTTAATATGCCTTGAATATTTCCCCGTGTACATTAGACGTGTCCTGTTTAATTTACTTGTTTCTCAGCAAAAAATAATGACTATCAGCCTTTTTTTTTACCCTGATTTAATTGTGTATCATGTAAAAAATGCTAAAATGTATTTGAAATACATTTATTTAATGCTAAGTATACTACAAATTAGTTTACATATTTATGCTTAATAAAAGATACCCTGCAATTGTACTTTTGGTATACTAAACTGGTATACTTAAAGTCTGCTAAACTGGAACAACTAGTTTTGTACTTAATACACTTAAGTTCTCTAATTAGTTCACTAATTGTGCGGAAGTACTGCTGAAGTCCAACTAAAGACATACTGAAGTATACTTGATTGTGATAAAGTGGAACTATTACAAGTACAGTATACTTCAGGTACACTTTAAATATCTTGCATTTAAAGACTAAAATTATACAGTGATCATACAAGCCTCATTAATAGTGATATTAAAACACATTTTAGGCATAATATTAAGAAATGTGCATTGTGCGATAAAGAACTAAGTTGAATTGTAATTGTATAATATAAATAAATATGTTAATGGGTTTGAAGTATACTTACTATGAAATAAATGTATTTTAAATCAATTTTGGCCTTTTTATTTTATTTATTTATTTATTTTAACTAGGGTAGCAATAATTCATATACCGAAAACTCTTGTCAGGCTTATTTAGATTAATAATCATTAGATGACATTAAAAGACTCTATTCGAGGATCACAGTGCAGTCTACTAACACTAATTAATTGTCATTTTTAAATCTTTACCAATCTTTGCCTCTATCCTTCAAACTAGGTTTTACCCATTTGTCAACAGGAAGTATAATAAAAATGTATGTGTGTATATATATATATATATATATATATATACACACACACATATATGTAGGCCAGTTCTTTTGAATGAATCTGTTGAACAGGCTTGTTGTTTTGAGTCATTATTACAGTTAAATTACTCACTGAATCAGCTGGACTGCTTCTTGACTTACTGAACTGAAATTGTTGTATTCCTGTGCTAATCTAAAAGTATTTGAAATGCTGTATTGAACATTTTCTCAATTCGCCCGCTGGTGAGGCCCGAAGCTGTTTCCGGGTGTCAAACCAAAGACTGTAAGTGTTTAATATCTTGGGCTGCAGGAGATGTGTTTGTTCCCTGTGTTTAATGCTTGCTCCCATAATGCCCTGCAGGAGAGTGAATGGATGCAGCGGTGAAGGGCTTTCGGTGATAATGTATTCAAATGATTGGAGAGGTGAGGAGAGCAGCTGTGACCTGATGCAGAGTTCGATTTCTTCCAAACATGCTCATGTGCCGAGGACTTGGCCGACATAGAGAAGCTTTTTGAAATTTCCAGTCAGTGACATTTAATTTTCTCCTCATCGGGGATTGAGCCGGAGGAAACGGAGAGGTGTGAAAGCTGAGTGACTGGAGTCAGAACTTGATGTGGTCAGAGTCTCAGAACTTCTCCAACGCTCAGGGTTTCTCATCGACAGAAAACTGAATCCCAGTCCTCGCATTACCTGAAGAAAACACTGTCCATCTATCATTCCATCATCCATCCATCATTTGTTCTATCGCACGCTCTGTTGTTCCATCCATTGCTTCTTCTAGCATTCTATCATTCCCTCCATCCATCCACCGTTTCTTGTTATTCTATCCATCCATCCATCCACCATTTCTTGTTGTTCTATCCATCCATCCATCCACCGTTTCTTCTGTCATTCCATCCATCCATCCATCCATCTGTTTCTTCTGTCTTCTGTTATTCTATCCATCCATCCATCCATCCACCGTTTCTTCTGTTATTCTATCCATCCATCCCTCCATTCTTCTAGCACTTCTGTTATTCTATCCATCCATCCATCCATCCATCTGTTTCTTCTGTTATTCTATCCATCCATCCATCCATCCATCCACCGTTTCTTCTGTCATTCCATCCATCCATCCATCCATCCATCTGTTTCTTCTGTTATTCTATCCATCCATCCATCCATCCATCCACCGTTTCTTCTGTCATTCTATCCATCCATCCATCCATCCATCGACCGTTTCTTCTGTTATTCTATCCATCCATCCATCCATCCACCGTTTCTTCTGTTATTCTATCCATCCATCCATCCATTGTTTCTTCTAGCATTCTATCATTCCCTCCATCCCTTCATTGTTTCCTGTCATTCCATCCATCCATCTGTTTCTTCTATCATTCTATCAATCTATCTATCCATCCATCATTTATTCTGTTGTTCTATCATTCCATCATCCACCCATTGTTGCATCTAGCATTCCATCCATCCATTGTTTCTTCTATCATTCTTCTTTATTCTGTCATTCTATCATTCCATCATCCATCCATTATTTCTTCTAGCATTCCATCCATCCATCAATCTATCATTCTGTTGCTGGTTTGTTCGCTCATCATTTGTTCATTCTGTCATTTATCCTATCTATCATTCTGTCTATCTTTCTGTCTATTTATCTATCATTCTACTGTATCTATTTGTGGATTTACAGGCACACAAATGAGAGAGAAAGTGAGAAAGAGAATCAGAAAGGATCACTCAGTGAATCAGTGAATGAATATTTTAATGAATAGATTCAAAAGATTCTATTCACTTGGATGAATCCAAATCCTCACACACACACACACACACAGGTTTGTTTTTGTGAAAAGTGGGGACATCCCATAGGCGTAATGTTTTTTCTACTGTACAGACCGTATATTCTATTGCCCTACACCAACCCTACCCCTAAACCTACCCCTCACAGGACACTTTGTGCTATTTCAGATTTTCAATACACTCCATTCTGTGTGATTTATAAGCGTTTTGAAAAGTGAGGACATGGGGTAATGTCCTGAAAAGTCACCTTCTACTTGTAATACCTATGTTATACCCTTGTCATTATACAAATTTATGTCCTCATTTGTCACAAAAACACACACACACACACACAGGTTTGTTTTTGTGAAAAGTGGGGACATCCCATAGGCATAATGGTTTTTATACTGTACAAACTGTATGTGCTATTGCCCTACACCAACCCTACCCCTAAACCTACCCCTTACAGGAAACTTTGTGCTATTTCAGATTTTCAATACACTCCATTCTGTGTGATTTATATGCGTTTTGAAAAGTGGGGACATGGTGTAATGTCCTGAAAAGTCACCTTCTCCTTGTAATACCTATGTCATACCTTTGTCATTATACAAATTTATGTCCTCATTTGTCACAAAAACGCGCACACACACACACACACACACACACACACAGAGTCTGACACCTGGAGAGGAAGCGTGTTTGCGTGGTGGGTGGGTGGCAGCATGTGTTTGTGTGTGTGTGTGTGTGTGTGTGTGTGTGTGTGTGAATGCCGGGTTTCCGTTTGACCTTTGATCCCTGAACTGTTGCAGACGTGATGGGTGAAAGGGCACCAGCTCGTCGGCTGGATTCAGTTCCACTGGAAGCTGTAATTATCATTACGATCTCATTTCTCCAGACCGCAGTAACGTGTGAAGAGTGTGTAAGCCTGAGTTCAGAACACACACTCCTGCTCTACAGGCTGCTGGCTAGCCGTTATTTAAGCCTCTCTAACCTTAAGCTATGGAAATGCCATGTTGATGCTTTTTTGAGAGTTTTCATGGTGTTTTCCAACTCATTCAGTTGGAAAAGGTCTTTATAGCTGCACATGCAGGTGTTGTGCAGTGCATTAAGAGACGTAAAGAAATAATGGTTTTTCACCTAAATTATTTCATATTTAATTTAATAATCAATTAATGTAATAATCAATTTAATAATCAAATTTTTTTAATAGTCAACACTCATAGAAACTTTTAAATTGCACTTTATATATGATGCATTAAATAATGCATTAAATAATAAAGGCAAGTAAAGATATAATGCATATGTAATATAGTGCATATACTGATTAAAATGCTCCTCTATAGAGTTTTTTTTTCTTCTAGCTGACCATGGAGTTTATGGTTATTGAATGTCTTTCACGAGGTAAATGTGACATTATGTGACATTATTGATCACAGGCTGAAACACTTATTGATCGATTACATTATTCATCATTCATTCCAGTAAGTTGTTCTGTGTCTTCTGATGTTCATTCATGTTTATTTGCTCTGTAACTAGTACTAAAGAGGCAGAGATGATTGGTTCACCATAGCCATCTGTCACCACACTTTAAAGAGCCACAAAAATACATTGTGTTTGAATTTCATTTAAAAATATATCATTTGAAAGCTGATACTTTGTTTGATATCAGATGTAACAGCTGAATGCCGACAATGATGATTTTTGATTGTGGACGATAAAAATGTCTCTACGATCTGCTTTTGAAGAAATATCGCAGTATCTTGCTACAGAGCATATTCTGTCAGTTACAGTTCTGACGCTTCATCTCAATATTCTGTACAATGCGGCACACATTCACATCAGTGTTAAATCAGTGGTAGACAGTTTTGGGGAAAGTTACTTTTAAAAGTAATGCATTACAGTGTTGCGTTGCTCCCTAAAAACTAACTAATTTTGTTACTTAGTTACTTTTTATGGAACTGTTTGGTTTTCCACATTCTTCAATATAGCATTTATATTCAGCAGAATAAGAAACTCATTCAGATTTAAAACAACTTTTGAGTGAGTAAATGATGGTATAAAAATACATTTTGGGGCAAACTATTCCTTTAATATTAATAAAACAGCAAAACACAAAGAGAAAAATCACTCACTACTCTCGACTGAAAAACTTCAATACAGTTGCTTTAATAGGAATCAATCTATATAGTGTTTTATTTTTATATTTGTTCATTCAATTTCTTGAATGCTCCTGTTAAATATACCTATTGTACCTGAAAATAAAGCACTGTTTGTTTTATTTGTATATTATGTGAATCTTTGGGCTTGTTTTTTAATAACAAAGATAAAATAATGACAAAGATTTTTATCTTCGCCCACTTTAGCCTAAATATCCGCCATTCTTTTTTTAAATATTTTGTTACCTTGAAAGGCTTTGTCTTTATAATAGGCACATTAGTTTGGTAAAACCAACATGACAAAGAATCGTGATAAAACTGTGATATTTCTAAAAAAAAACAAAAAAACAATGGTGATGTGATATTCGTCCACCCCAAGCTGAATGTGATTATTGGATGGCAGGTGCTCTAAATAATGTTTGTGTATAAAAATGATTGATCTTGAGATTTAAGAATCCATATTTAATTGTTTAATTGTTTTAAAAATGGGAAATCTAGCACGACATGACACTGAGTGCATGAAATAGTCAAAACATACCATTGGAGAAACACTAATGAAAACGCCATTGTTTCAGTCCTCTTATTTTCGTTTGAAACTGAAAATTTGAATTTGATTGCCGAAATGTCATTGCATCACTAGTTAAGAGTACAATGTAACGATCCTGGCTTCTGCAGACAGGGCTTGTATGAAGATCTCTCTCTTTCTCTAGTCTCTTCACTTTTCTCCATTTTTCCGCAAGAGCTCCCCTGAGCAGAGAGGCAATTATGCAGCGCTGTGGTGTTATATTTCATTCCATGAGCGTCTCTGCATTATAACATACCATTAGCACGCCTGCTAACAGCTTCATGCCACCCCAGAGAACCCGAGAGAGAGATGCTTGTGCTTTTAGAGAGAGCGCTGGACAAACCGCTGTCTGTTGATCAGAGGTGACACATGATTTCTGTGTTTTGTAGTGAAGAGTGACAGATGTCTGCAGTCCAGTTTCCAGTGACCCCTGGAGGTCAA
This sequence comes from Sinocyclocheilus rhinocerous, assembly GCF_001515625.1. NCBI lineage: Eukaryota > Metazoa > Chordata > Actinopteri > Cypriniformes > Cyprinidae > Sinocyclocheilus > Sinocyclocheilus rhinocerous. The sequence continues at coordinate 472,791 of NW_015630418.1, read as the reverse complement.
GCACAGAGCTACACTTCTGCAAGTGTGTTTGTTGCTCTACACCTTTAATCAGCCAACTTTGAGTCTGGAGGCTGGCCGGTGTTCATTAAACAAATTGCAACAACTAATCAAAATTGATAGTAATCAAAAGTGAATTTGATGAATTAATCGCTGCACACTGTGCATGCACATAAAAGATCTTCCTGCACTTCAGAGGAGTAAATAACACATTTCTATGGACAAACGTGTCTGAAATATAGCTGAGGACACACAGCAAGCTTCTGTGGGAAAAGCGCATGACCCAAGTTGTCCTAAACATGAGAAAGCTTCATATTAAGCTTCAAAGCATGAATGTGCTGTGCATGTGCTGTTTAATGCATTAGAGACGTTTTTCCCCTCAGGCCGAGTTGTATGGGTTTTTCTTTGTGCAAATGTTCAAAAGGCATGCTTTGCATAAAGGCTCGTCATGGCACTCCTTCAACTTCACTAAAGAGCACAACAGAACAGTGCAATGATTCTGACTTGTTTTGGGCTTGTTTTTGTTAGTTTCACTGAAGCTTTTAAGCACTTAACACTTAAACTTTGGAAAAAGAAATTTAGGATTTTGACTGAAAATGTCAGTCTGTGTTGATCAGTTCAGTTGCTAAAATTGTTTCCTATTCTAGCTTTCAAATAAACCTGGCATTGTTGGCTCTGTGATGAATTACTTGTGTTCCTTTATCGTAGGTCGCTTTGTATAAAAGTGCCTGCTAAATGCATAAATGTGGCCCTGCGTAATATGCATTGCTAAGAACTTCATTTGGACAACTTTAAAGATGATTTTCTCAATATTTAGATTTTTTTGCAGTCTCAGATTCCAGATTTTCAAATAGTTGCATCTCGACCAAATAGTGTCCTATCCTAACAAACCACACATCAATGCTTATTTATTCAGCTTTCAGATGATGCATAAATCTCAATTTTAAAAAATGACCCTTATGACTGGTTTTGTGCTCCAGGGTCACAAATGTGAAAAGCATGCTGAAACCAGCACAGACTGTTGATATTTTGTCGTCTCCTCTCTTCGTTTGGCAGAAATCCGAGGCGGTCGCGCTCCTAAAGATGGTCCGGTCCGGCAGCTTCCTCTATACGACACACCGTACGAGCCGGAGGAGAACGGAGGAGATCCAGACGGAGACTTGTGTTCCCGCGAGAGCAGATTACCGCAGGACGACGAGAGGCCGCCGGAGGAGTACGACCAGCCCTGGGAGTGGAAGAAAGACCACATATCCAAAGCCTTCGCAGGTTCGGCCCGCTTCATTATCATCTTTCCAGAAGTGATTCATAACACTGAACAGTCAGAAATATTACAAGTCCTGTGCCCGGTTCTGTGGGTGATGTTGGGGAGTTACTAACTAAACTCGTGATGCTACTAACGTAGTTGCTCAACTGTCTCTGAAACATTAGCTTTTCCACTCTTTTCCAACGTTGTAGAGCTTCATTGTAGTGAATTGGTTCATTTAGAAGATTCATATAAATAAACTGGTTAAAAATGATTCATGCAATGGGTCATTCGAACCCCTGCATGGCATTTTGTAGCAAAATATTTAGTGAAATACTGCAATTTTCAACTCGGGCGATGGTCATGCTACACTTCCAGTCATATGCATGCAAATGCAGGAGGACGGAAACACAAGCTCGTGTGAAATGATGAACTCTGATCTATGGATTTGTATCTGATTGACCAGTAGAAGACATTAAAATTGAATAAAAAAATCAAGCAAACTTTAAATCTGCAGTATTGCATTGTAAAGTGGAATAGATTGCATATTTGTGTATTTTGTTTGTATAATGCTTTTTAATAAGAGGCCACAGAGTGCGACGTCATATTACGACCATTGCAGAGTTTGTAGAAATGATGCATGCTCACAGTTTGGTGTGACTGCGGCATCATTTATATAAATCAGAGCTTTTTCTCTTTGCTGTTTATTGAATGCGTTTGGTGAAAGTTGTTTTTTGTGTCTTGGCTGTAGTTTTTCATTGGTGGAGGTCTCACTCTTTACTGAATAGGCTGGAGCGTAAATTCTCAAACATTTTCATTGCAAATCAACGTGAATGTGTAAACAGGCTCATTTTAATATCTCAGCCGTTGCCGTATCCGTCTGTTGCTGGGAATGCTGGGAGATTTTCTCCTTACGGTATCTCTTCCTCTCTCTCGGAATGCTTTGTTCCTCAGTCGAGGCTTCAGGAATGGCTCATTTCAGTTCCTAAAGTGATCATTCACCCAGAAAGGAACGTTCTGTCATCATTTACTCACCCTCAGGTCTGTATGGATTTCTTTAAGCTGATTCACACAAAAGAAGATATTTTGAAGAACGCTGGTAACCAAACAGCTGCTGGTAGCCATTGACTTCCATAATATGGAAAAAAAAAATACTATGGAAGTCAATGGCTACCGTCAGCTGTTTGGTTACCAACGTTCTTCAAAATATCTTCTTCTGTGTTCAGCAGAAGAAAGAAACTCACACAGGTTTGGAACAACATGAGGGTGAGTAAATGATGACAGGAAGATCATTTTTGGGCGAACTGTCCCTTTACTCTCCGGGTGACTGCAGACGGACGTGTGTGAGAAAGTCTGACGCTCATCTGCGGACGGGTCTGGAGGTGTGTGTGTGTGTGTGTGTGTGTCCGTCAGGTGTGGTGATTGTGTGTCAAGTTTTGGCTCAGGGACTCGTGACTAACTCAGGTATAACTAAACATGGCTGTTCAACTGAGTTATTTGGGTTTTTTGACAAATAAAATCTCCAGCAGATATATTTGTGCATCAGTTCTTGAAAGGTGTTCCTTTCCTTTTCCTTTTTTTGTCCTGTGTGTGTGTGTGTGTGTGTGTGTGTGTGTCTGTGTCTGTGTCTGTGTGTGTGTGTGTGCGTGCGTGCATGCGTGCGTGTGTGTGGAGCAGCACTGCTCTGTTATGACTGCATTAGTCGTGAGGACACGAGCAGAGGAGCGTCCAGGAGAGATGTCCACATCTCTAGAGCCTCCACAGGTACTGCGGCACACAGGCTTTCCTCTCTGTCTGCATGCATGTATGACTGAATTAGCATCACAGGAGTCCATTGCTGAGGAAAATATTCTTATGGTTTCTCTTTCTCTTAAAGCAATATTCTGGGTTAAATATACAGATTAAGCTCCATGCCACAGTCTGATGCTGATTACAGCTGATTAATTGGACCTGTGCATCAGTTTATAAAAACTAAAAACATGATACACTTTCAGTAGAAGTTGAAAATACAGAAATTATATTTTTCAATTATAATTTAGAAATTTAAATGTACAATTCTAAATGTTATTTAATATTAATCGATATGCATCAATAAAAACATCAATAAAAATATGCAAAATATTACATTTAAAATCTAAAAATATCTCTAATATTCTCTAAAGTTTATATGTAATTTGATTTGATTGTATCAGATGATTTTTGAAAATTCTTAACCAAATTTATTGGTCACAAGGGAAGGTAACACAAAACTAGTGTGACTAAAAAGCATAATTGCAATAGCATAATTTACTTCAATTTATAACATGATCATGTCAACCAGATAAACAGTTTTTTGCATAATATATGCAAGGATCCTAAACAGCAAATAAATTACATTGAAAATGCACAACTATAAATTAATCTGCCTTGAAAAGTAGTCCAACCTTAAAAAGATGAATTAGGTAACTGATCTCAAATGCTGTCGATTTAAGCATAAGCTACATTTATTGTGGAATATTCCTGTGTTTTATGCATTAATGTGTGATTAATTTAGATCTGTGTGTGAGCTTGTTTTAACTGTGATAAACACTTTACTCTGTTATATGAGGATCACGGCGAATCGTCTCCTCCTCTGAGAGCAAATCACAGTTCTTTGTTGTCAGTCAGACAGACGCAGCTTTCAAAGACTTTATTATTTCCCACATGTCTTTGTCATAGTTTTTCGACTGCTTATACCTCTCGCCAATCCGCTTAGATAAAGCATGCTTTGACGTTTCTTTCCGCCAGGAAGCAGAGAAATCGGAAATCAGTCGCTAGGCCTCTGGCTTGCCACCAGATCCTCTCAGAGTAACCTTCCCACGGACCCTTAATACTCACATTGCTCTGTCTTCAGAAAAATGTTCAAAGATAAATCTTCAAGGAACGTCAATCATAGCAGAACACCCTCGAGACGTCTGGTAAGCAGTCTGGAGCCCGTCTCAAGGCTCGACCCCTGATTCCAGAGGTCAAAAGGTCACCCTGAGGTCACGACATGAGAGAAACGCTCATTAGGGGCTTTCCATAAATGGAGGCTTTGTGTATACAGCACTTAAAGGAATAGTTCAGCCAGAGATGAAAATGAGCTGAAAATGTGCTCACTCTCAGGCCATCTGAGATTAGGATGAGTTTGTTTCTTCATCAGATTTGTAGAAATGTAGCATTGCATCAGTGTCTCAGCAATGGATGCTCTGCAGTGAATGGGTGCCGTCAGAATGAGAGTCCAAACAGCTGATAAAAACATCACAATAATCCACAAGTAATCCATTAACTGATGGACTGGAGTGCTGTGGATTACTTGTGAATTATTGTGATGTTTTTATCAGCTGTTTGGACTCTCATTCTGACGGCACCCATTGACTGCAGAGCATCCATTGCTGAGACACTGATGCAATTCTACATTTCTCCAAATGTATTCTAATGACGTGATTAGGTTTTCAGCAAATTTTTATTTTTGGGTGAACTATTCCTTTAAGGGAGAGGATTTCAGAGGTTTCTGGGTCAGTGTCTGTTGAAGAGTTTTACATTGTATTTGCATTTGGCTAGTTTTCATTATTACATGAATAATGTAATATTCGCCACTCGCATTTCTAGTCCTGCCATTTTTGCGTGCCAGGATTGGTCTTGTTTACATACGGAGTTCGTCTGTCAGCTTTAAAATGCAAATGCTTGATTAGGATAAATGCAGTCGGTTGTGAAGTCGAGGTGATGCAGAGCGAACGGGAGAAATATTGCACTTAGCATAAATGAGTGCTTTAGTTATTACCAAGCGCTGCGGCGTATATATGTTTCTATTTCATCAATCTTCGTTTGCTCCGACGAAAGACACAACATTAAAATCAGCTTGTGGTGAGCTGCAGTGCATTTGAGTCACTGCAATGCGTACAGCTCCCGATATTTATTTACCGCCGGCTTTATTCATTAAAGTGTGTTTGTGTGTTACATTCACTCATGCGCTTATCAATGCGCTGCTTTCAGCTGGATGCTGATATGTGCTTGTGTAGGTCACTGCAAGGTTGTGCACTTGTGTGTCACCTAATTAGTCATCTGGTTATCTGCTGCTGCCTCCTCACACAACACATATAGCCACAGAGTGATTGATGAGCGTAAATGTGACAGCACTAAAGAATGAGTGTGTGTGTGTGCGTGTGTGTTTGTAAAGATAAACCTAGAAGGTGAAACCAAAATGCACACAGAGAAAACTCCTCTCGCTCTTTGTCTATGTTACACATGGAAGAACTTTAAAAACTGCACTACTTACAAATACAGTGAGTTGTGACTCAAGCCAGGGACATAGTTTTTTTTAGTATAGACTAAGTAGTATAGTAATTTACTGAAAATGTGCTCACTCTCATGGAGAAGACAAAAGCTGAAACACATCCAGCATTAAGACGTTTTTAACTAAAATACCATAGAGTCCATAATCCATAATGACTCTTCCTCCAGTGAAAAAGTGCATCTCCTGTTGTCTCTCACATCAAAATCCAGCCACATATGTGTTTAGAGCTGTTTAAACGCTGCTTGATCTGTGCAGATTTCTCTCCTGATTCACACCAGAACACTTTTTCACTGCAGGAAGAGTTATTATGGATTATTTTAGCTGACTGTATGCGGTTCGGATCACATGACCTGATGGTTTCATTCACACAGTCTGGAAATGTGACACAGTCAGTTTGTTTATAAAAGTGAATATAGCCGTATATTAACTCTAAAACAGGACCGACGGCTCTATATTGCACACACGTAGCCACAGACGTCTCAGTCTGCTCCTGATCAGTCTGCATGACCGACGGCTCTATATTGCCCACACGTAGCCACAGACGTCTCAGTCTGCTCCTGATCTGTCTGCATGTTATTAATGCAGTCGTCCGTCTCAAACACGGACTGTGGGAATGTCTGTGAGTCTCCACACAGTTCTGGATGACAGACGCTGCCCTCTGTCTGATTCTCATGCTGCTGCTGCTGTGGTGTGATAACAGTCTTCTGTCATGATCTCTCACACACACACACACACACTCACACACACACACACACACACACACACACACACGGCCTCATGGTGCTTTCTTGGAGCTCAAAGACGCCACTTCAGAGACAGAAATGCCAGAGGGCTTATCTTCACACACACACATGCATTATGACCACACACACACATACACACACACCTGAGGCCAGATTTATGGAGCATTCTTGGTAAAAAAAAGTAAATAAAGTTAAGATTGTTCTTAAGATTAAATACTAATCTTAAAGAAATATTTCACCAAAAAAAAGTAAATGTTGTCATCATTCACTCACCCTCATGTCGTCCCAGCCCATATGACTCTGGTTCATCTTCCAAACACAAATAAAGATATTTTTAATTAAGACTTCAGAGGTTTCTGTCCCCCTATTGAAAGTTCACGTGACCAAAACTAATAAAATCCAAAAAGGTCATAAAGGCATCATAAAGTCAATCTATATGAATCAAACATTTTAATCCAAGTCTTCTGAAGAGACACAATAACACGTAGCGTAATATTTTTCTGTCGAAACCATAGTGTATCTGATCGGTAACTCCTCATTAATGAGTAAATGTGAAAAATTCCAACGTTTTGACATCATTACCATGTTATTACTACAAAACAGTCCATTTATTTCTAACAAAACACCATCAAAACAAGCTATATATTACTCTGAACATTTTCAAACAGATTCATTTTACTTGCATAAACTTTTACTTTCAGATGAAAAAAGTGATCAGTTTGAAGTGACACTAACTTCAGCATTTTTGCATTTTTTAGACATTTTTAAGACGAATGCATCACGAGGGTTAAGGAAATATTTGAGATCCTAAGTGCATGCAAGAAATGCATTTAGGAACATTCTTACTAGCATCTTAGAATTTATGTCTTAACCTCTTTCTGAGGTTTTGGCTTCTATCAGACACATCCAGCAGCAGAAATCTGCTCATAACAGAGAGTTTGTTGGCTGTTTTATCACAGATGGCAGCGCTGAAATGCCACAGAAACTGCTGTGAGCTTTTGAAAAGGCGCTTGACTTTTCTAATTGCGCTCGAGGCGTAGGCACCACGCTTTACCGTGTTTCCGCCGTATAATTACCTCACACCCCCGTGTTTTAAATACACATGCAATCTGCCAGCAGCCGATCAAGAGGCTCTTTAGGAGAGCGAGCGCTCCTCGAAGTCCTGTTTCTCCTGAATTCAGTCAAACTGACGGTTCATTAGAAAGCAGAGGAGTGGATTGTGGCTGTTATTGAGTCTGTGTGAATGGTTGATGCTGTTTTATGAGACTTCTGTCGGACACTATTATCGCTAACCTCGTCAGTCGTGTCGCCTCAGTACATCAGACCCTGAGCGATTAATATTTCATGTTGGATTTGTCTCATCGTGGAATCGGTTCACACTTCTGCATCTGGCCTAAAGCCTGATCGTGTCTAAATGGCCCTTTTTTTCTGTCCTGGTGTCTTAATTAGGTCTGCGATGAGAGTGTGAAATGAAATCCAACCGTTGTGCTGTTTACAGCGGCCGGAGCCCTGAAACAAAGAAAGTGTGAAAACATCCTGAAATGAAGACAGAACATCACCTCCTCCAGCGCTGGTGTTTACCAACACACTCGTTTAGCACTAATCCTCACAATATGCCGCATTACCGACAGGACGGCTGAACACACAAACGGCTTTCTGGCTTAACACGAGGAGCGTTACAGCCTCTTAACCGAGTTCACCTGCAGTGCGGAAGAACTGATATGTGACCCTGGAGCACAAAAGCAGTGTTAAGTCGCTGGTATTTTGATTTTTTTGCACCCTCAGATTCCAGATTTTCAAATAGTTGTATCTCAACCAAATATTGTCCTATCCTAACAAACCATACATCAATGCTTATTTATTCAGCTTTCAGATGATGTATAAATCTCAATTTCGAAAAATTGACCCTTATGACTGGTTTTGTGCTCCAGGGTCACATATACACAATTCATCTTATCTGGGTGGCTGCGTCCGGTGCGAATTCACTTCTGCCTTCCTACAGACACAAGAGGCGAAGCTCCGCTCTCCCAAAACAATTACACGCTAATCTGCGGCACCCAATGAGAATGAGCTCTTTAATCAGGCTGCTGGCAGGCCTTCACTTCACCCGCCGCGGAGGAAGCTTTTATATGAGCTGTCAAAGAGGCTGACCTCGCTAGATCGGCTCCGTTCAGTGAAAACTCTCTTGATATTTTAAGAACAATTACAGAAGAATGCAATAAAGCATACTTCATTACCTTTTGAATCTTAGAAGGGTTCAATTTGAGCAGATGATTTCACCATCGCTGTCATCGTCAGAGCGCACTTCCCCGTTACATTCAGCATCTGCCTCATATTCACAATCTCAACCACATTCTCAAAACTATCGTTTTCAACGACTTCAAAATCAATATTTTGATCACTGGCAGCTGATGATATTCTTTTGTTTTATGCCTGCGGTAATTATGAGTGAATCGTCACGTCATTATTGTGTATCAAACAGTGCCACCTCGAGGAATAAAGATGCATTGCAGTATTGAGTCATCAGATATGTAAATATAGTTGCGCAGGAAAAATATGCTTACACATTTATACCTCGGGTCTCTAGCGACCCTATACACTTTTTTACGAAAAATTAATCAGAAAACAGGTATTCTTTTATATTTTATTGTTTTTTTTTCTTGTTATATTGTTTATAATGAGCAGCTAAGTCCTTAGCCATCTTCAAGAATCAGCTAAAAACACATCTCTTCCATCTTTATTTGACCCTCTGACTCTAGCACTCTATATTCCAATTCTATTCTTAAAAAAAAAGTGCCCCTTTTAGTCTTGCGCTCTATTCATTTACAAACTGCTTGTTTTCTTAAAAAAACAAAACTAACACTAGCTTCTCTATTCTTTTTCTTTTCTATCTGTTTTCTTTTTATTTATTATATAATAAAAAAAACCTTGCTGCGTGTACTGCGTTAAGCTAACTGAGGCTTGTTATAGCAGTTGCGTATCATTGCTCTTTTGTTGAGTTTGAGTGCTTCTATTGTCCTCAATTGCAAGTCGCTTTGGATAAAAGTGTCTGCTAAATGACTAAATGATTGAATTGAAGAATACTAAGAACACTTAAAAATAAAGGTGCTTCACGATGCCATAGAAGAACCCTTTTTTGTCTAAATGGTTCCATAAAGAACCTTTAACATCTGAAGAACCTTTCTGTTTCACAAAAGCTTCTTTGTGGCGAAAGAAGGTTCTTCAGATTATAAAAAGGTAAGAAAGAGATGGTTCTTTAAAGAACCTTTGACTCAATGGTTCTTTGTGGAACCAAAAATGGTTCTTTTATGGCATCGCTTTACTTTTAAGAGTGAAAGTTGATGCCTAACTTTAAAACAATGAAGGAGGGAAAGTGTAGTGAATTATGTATGCATTCAAGGGTTAATGTTTTAGGAGTTGCTCACGTGGAGCACTCAGGAGTCAAGAACAAGAGCGCGTTCATAACCGAGTGCGTTTATCGGCTCATAAAACGTCTGACAGCGCAGTCAACAAACAGGGTCGTTCGCCTGTCAAGCGCTGAAAGCATCCGATGCCAAATGAATCACAAGTGCGTTTGCTTTGTATTTCAGAGGCGTGGCTTGTATCCGTCCGGAGGAGCTTTTGTTTGTGTGTGCTGTTTGCTTTTGGTCGAGCTGTTTCTGTCAGTGAGAAGATGCACGGAAAGCAGAATGAAGGGATTTGTTGCTTGTTTCATTAATAAATAGACGCGGTTCGGGGCTTAAGTGACGGCGACGTCTCATTTCTAACTCCCAGTGTACACCGACTCGCTCTGTGCTGTTTTTAATTAACTGGCACTGCAGAGTTAATTCATGGACAGAAGCGGTCATTGGGAAGTGTCGAGATGCGGGAAGCTGCAGCAATGCACTGTGGCTAATGTTGCGAGAGAATTAATAAACACAAATGCACTCGACGCTGCAGTCATGTTTCTGTCTACTGAAGATAAATTATAGTCAAATACAGACATAGTACGGACAAAGTACCTTGAACTGCTATGTTAATAACATGGTAATAACATAGTAATAGTTCAGTTTCCTGTGTTGTTTTTGATTGCTTTGTGGGGATGCGCAATATGTTGGTAAAATACATTTTTAATTTATCAGTATCAGTCAGTATGAGATATTTAATTTATGTTTTATTAATAATCACAAAGATGTTCACACATAGACACCACAGCCACATTTATGTCTACTGAAGTTAAAATATAGTTAAATACATGTCAAGCTATGCTGAAAAAAGAAGAACCAAACTGTACCTCAGTTCTTCGTACCTTGAACTAACATGTTAATAACATGGTAATAACATGGTAATAACATGATACAATGTTCCATTTCCTGTAATTTCTGTCCTTCAGTGTTATTTTTATGTGCTTTATGGAAATGCACAATATGTTGGTAAAATATATGGTAACACTTTACTTAAATTGTTATATATAATACATTATAAAATACTTTTTAATGCATTGATTATACTTTGTAATGCACCTATAATGCATTGCATGATCTCATGAATAATTGTAACTACAGTTATAATGCATTATAACACTTATCAATTAATTATTACTGTCAGTTCAAATGAAATCAATTCATTTAGAAAGTATATTGCATTAAACCACATGACAAACAGCCCTTCAAATGTTATAATGCATGTTAACTTTGGCTACAATTGTTTATGAAAATATATAATGCATTACAACATACATTATGAATAGCTTTGTAATGCATTACACATAAAGGCTTTAAGTGTTACCAAATATATTTTAAATGTATGAGTATCAGTCAATATGGGATATTTAATGGTTCATGCTTGTTTGTCATCACCGAAAACTCACTTAAATGAAACTTTAAAAACACCAATAGTTTAATAACACTGTTAAATTAACTTTTAACCTTTAGCAAATCTCAGAATGAATATCCATTTTTCATATTGTATATTGTCGTGTTGTGATGCCTAAGTTCACTTGTAGCATTTAAAATGATTGAATTATGTTTTCAGTGTTTTTAATTTATTTGGTCAAAATGTTATATACAGTGCCCTCCACTCATATTGGCATGCTTGGTAAATATGAGCAAAGGCGGCTGTGAAAATAAATCTGCATTGTTTATCCTTTCGATCTTTCATTCAAAAAAATCACAAAATTGTAGCCTATCATTGAAGTAAAAAAAATGAAATTGGGGGGAAAATCTCGTTGTGAAATAAATGCTTTCTCTAGTTCATGTTGGCCACAATTATTGGCACCCAATTACTGTAACATCTGTAACATCTTTAGTTGATTGGAACCTCTTAATTATTGCCCTGATGGTGGAAATGGGGATTTTCAATGCTTTAGCTCTTTTCTTACAGCCACTTTCTATTTTGTGAAGCTCAACTATATTCATTGCTCATATTTACCAAGGGTGCCAATATTAGTGGAGGGCATTGTGATTTTATTTTCAGCCATTTTTTTTAGTTATCATGTCCCATTTATTTCTATAGCATTTTATACTATGCAGTTTGTTTCAAAGCAGCTTCACAGAGATAAACAGGACACATCTTGAAGCGCTACTTGCTGATTAAGGACCTTGTGAAGTAATCCCAGAAGGTGCTCTTTGGTTGTGTTTGAAGCAACCATTACAAAAATTTTTAAAAAAAAAGCACTTCTTCTGGTCCAAATAAAGTTAAAAAGCCTTTATTCACATTCTGGCCATCTCAATAAACATTAAAAGTGCCTAAAACTCTGCACATGATGCATTTCGGCCTTTAGGTGACACACTCTTTGAAGGCCGAAATGCATCAGTGTGCAGAGTTTTAGGCACTTTTAATGTGCCTTGGATTCTTTCTTTGTAATTGTGAATGTATGAGCAGCTGGATGAAGGGTTTTCACATCTCTAGACGAGAGCTTTGTGACTTTGGTCTGCCTGTCGTTCACTCTGTTAAATGTGCAATTAAATTTCTAGCTATTATAACACTATTTACCCAGAAATGCAGCCTAAAGGGTGTAAAACCAGCATCCGCAGAGCCTCATACGCTCTCAGTGCTGTTATGATATGGATGCGCTTCTCTGCTAAATGAGTGGGATGTTCCTGAGAATAGATTTGCTGTCACCGGATGGGTGCGCCTGGGCACGATTACATCCAGCAAAGCTGCATTAATAGAGAGAGAAAGAGGAAAGTGCATTGCTTCATGCTGTAGGAGACACAGTTTATTGTCTTTGAATAACACACCAGACACGATCTGACACGTCTGTAATGAAAGCAGCATACGGAGGTGCTACAGTGTGTGTGTACTTCTAATGAACCGTGTAATCTGGGGAAAAAAATCATCTGAATCCCACAGACTTCTGACTGTCTTTCCTAGGAGTCGACTTGTTGCATTCTAAAAATATCTAAGAAAGAGTTTGCATATGTTCTTTTTTGTGTCTCATATTTGATCTTGACACGAGAAGCTCCAGCTACAGTTACACTAAAAGAGCTTTTACTGGATAAAACACTCTAAACTATCAGACGACAGAAGAGATGAGGAGATTGTGTGAAAGTTAAAGAAATCAGATGCGGTGCAGTGGTTTTCTAGAGTGAATCCTGAGGTCTGTAGGTGTTTGTGTTTGACAGGAAGAATCCTGAATGCTCTCCATCACTGTTTCTTTCCTGGTTCCTTCCTGTTTCCTGTTTCCTGTTTCCAGTCTGTGACTGTTTGCCCTGCGGACCTGATCCTGCCTTCACTGACGCTCCTGTCTCCATCTCTCCTCCCCTCCTCTCTCTCTCTGTCTCTGGTTCTCTGGTTCTGTCTGCAGTAGAGATTAAAGTCATTAAGGATCTGCCGTGGCCTCCTCCGGTCGGGCAGCTCACCTCCGGTCCTCCTCTGATGGAGGCTCCGTCTTCTCCGGGAGACCAGCTCCAGCACGGTGGGTCCAGCCTCATCCATCACGTCCTCCAGACCCCCAGCAAACACTCCAGTAAAGGTCTCCACAGACAGGGCTTAGACTAAGCCAGGACTAGGCCATAGTTCAATTAGCACATTCAAGTAATTTTTATAAACTTGCCTTAGAAAAAAAAAAAAACATTACTGGTGTCCATCTTGAGACAAAACAAAGGCATTGATATATTTTAAGATCAATCAGTGCAAGTTTCTTTCAGTTGAAACAGCTCAGACTTGCATTTTAGTCTGGGACTAGGCTTAAGCCTTGTCTGTGAAACCGGAGGTTTGAGTATCTGGTTTTAACGGTACTTAAGTATTTTACTTATAATAAATATAGGCTCAAAGATGCACTAGACAAAGAGACATGCCAGTCAAAAACTGTAACGTTGAGTAGAAGCTGGAGAAAACAGGCAGAGCCAAGGATCTTTGAGCAGGGATTTAATGGCAAAACTAGAACAAACAATAAGCCAAAGGGAACAAAGAACAGAATGACGGGCAAACATTACATTCAACAACTCACAAGGAACTAAAGAAACACTAGGGATATATATATATATATATATATATACAGGAGGCTAACAAAGATCAGATACAAACTGACTACAAACACCACGGGAGACAGAAGTGACATAAAAGCCCAAGACAAGGCACAGAGAGCATGTAACAAAAACAAGAAAGAGCTGATTGTGAGGAGAGCAATCACGTTTATTTTCTAAAACCAAAATAAAACAGCACCCAGAATTGCAAAAAAAAAAAAAATTTTTTTTAATGTCTCTTCAGTATAACAGATAAATAAAACAAGGTTAAGTAAAATTAAAACGTCAAAGCCTTTTATTGCACTGGATTTTGCTGATTTCGATACAAGATGCAGTACATTCGGAGCCCTGTAGTTGGCAGTATCACGTCTTTTGTAGCACAAATAAACTGCTGCAGAAAAGCTAGATGTCATGTAAAATGTAATGTGTAACTGCAACACTCATTAGAGATGCAGTGGAGTAAAGAGTACAGATACTCGTTCAAAAATGTAGCGACGTAGAGAGTAAAATTGGCTAATATATTTGGTACTCAGTAAAACTACAAAGTATCCAAAGAGATACTGAAATACAGTAATTAGTTACATTTACTCCAATACTTTACACCTCTGCGCAGATCTCGGAGTCTGTAGGAAAGAGAAATCACTAATCAAACCTCTTAACATCTCAGTTGTTTCTCCTGATCTATAATGAGACTAAATGGATAGTTTTGTTGAGTCTTAAGCTTTGTATCTTGACTTCATAAATCACAGTGCGGTTTCATATATCACAATGTGACTTTATTTCTCATAATTGCTGCTTTATTTCTCCTAAATTTGACTTTATATCTCAGAATGTCACATTTAATTTCACAGTGTGACTTTATATGTCTGTGCTTTTGTTTTTCATTTAAAACTCTTTCAGTTTCTTCTTCCTCCTCTTCTATTCTGAGACGGAAATTAACAGATGTTCTTCTTCTTCTTCTTATGAAATAATATTTACTGTGTATGTAATTCCTGGAAATATCAGAACATTTTGAAATGGTGATTTCCAGGACTGTAGGACTGTCGTAATGTATTTATTTATTTATTTTGGGAGGTGGGTATGCTTTCTCTAAAATTGACTAGAAAGTAATTTTTGTCAATGCGAAATGCTTTAAAAATACAGCAACACTTGGAAAGGCATCGGAAATTATTAGACATTTTATTGAATTTATTAGATGTGGGCACCTTGTATATATATGTATATATAACACATACAATTTGAACATTTTAGTTTTATTCTGAGCCAGAAATTAAGTGTTCATTATCCTGATTAAGTATATTAACTGTTAAGTATATTAAATCTGTTTTGTTTTATTTATTTATTTGTTTGTTTTTATTCATATTATTAGTAGTAGTAGTATATTTTTTTTTTTGAATAGTCCCTCGATTCCTTTATAAATTCAGCGTTTTATTCCATTTTCATGAATAATGTAAACTTGTTTCTGTGTGTTTGACTTCCTCTGTTGAGGTTGTATTGTGTTATTCTGGCTCTTAAAAACAGCTGAAGAGCTTTCGCACTCATGAAGCACATATGCTCAGATAAAGTTAATGGGCTGCTGTGAGATGTAAGCCTCTTTCTTGCGCTACCGTCCACATTTAGCATTTGCTTCCAGTGAAGCAGAACATGACTGAGGCTTGAGTCCAGCGTTCCTGAAAACACCTCGCTGGCTACTCCACTGGCCTCGCTCCGTTCCCACGGCTCTCGGCCCCGCCCCCACTCGTCACATACTGAATCTTTTTTTTTTTGTGGGTGAGATGAATTAATGCATATTCAATTTATTTTAGAACTACAGTAACATCTTCTGATTTCTGTCACCATGGCAACACCAGAGCTGTCAGTCAATAAATTGGAAAAAAAAAGTAACTTGCATTATTTATTCGAAAAAGTAACTCAGATATTCTCTTGTAAATTAAAAAGTAATGTGTTACTTTACTAGTTACTTGAAAAAAGTAATCTGATTACGTAACTCGCATTACTTGTAATGCGTTACCCCCAACACTGGTCCCGTAGAGATTACAGATGTTCAGATCAGATGACTAGGATTCATGTTTCCATTGCAGGCGTGTTCTGGAAAACGTACGCTCACGTGTCGCCATAAAAGCAAATAATGCTTGAAAGTGGTGTTGCGTGTCTCCGGTGAGCGCGCTGGAGATCCAGATTTATGTGTGGAGCGGTGTTTCTGCGTGTGGATCTGAGCACTGTAAGTTAACCTGGATCCATCCTTTCCTCCAGAGATTAACCGTAAGACGATCGCAGGAATAAACGGGTTAAAGAGTCGTCTCACAGAGATCAGGGAAATACACTGAGTAATGCTGTCTGCACAAGCTCAAGTGCAGATCCCCAGACTACCAAAACACTTAAAATAGTAACATTATTGTTCATTTAAATAAAGCTGGAAAAAATAATTAAATTTAAATTTAAACTGAACTAAAACTGAAACAGAAATTAAACTATACCTGAACAGTAATAACTAAAAACTCTAAAACTATTGAAGTTTTTTTTTTAATAATTTAAATAAAGCTGAAAGGAAATAAAATGTACACTGTAAAAAAAAAAATGAAAAAATAATAATAATCCACCTATTTCAACTTAAAAAATTCAGTTCAAGTTATATATATATATATATAAACCTCGCTATGTGTACTGTACGAGACTTATCATAGCACTTGCATATTATTGCTCTTTTGTTGGTTTTGATTGCTTCTAAGTCGCTTTGGATAAAAGCATCTTCTAAATGATTATATGTTAATTATAGACATGCTAATGAGCAACTAGTTAATTGTGAGAATTGGTCCCTAAGTGTTACCGTATCTGAAAGCACTAAAACTATTCAAAGCAATTTGTTAATTTAAATAATTAAAATAATTGAAATATTTACATAAAAACGTCAGAACGTCAACTGAAATAAAACTACAATTGAAATGAAATAAAATCGAAATATTAATATCTAAAAACAACAACATTTAAAAAATTGCATTTATTGTTGTTAACTGAAATAAAAATGTAAATATTAGATGAATCTCGAAGATCTTGAAACTGAAATAAGTTTAAGTAGAAGCTCTAAAACTACTAACTGAAAAAAATAACGAAATATTCATATTTAAGCAGAACAAAAATTAATGGAAATTACAAACGCACATAACAAAATTTGTGAAAAATCTAACTAAAATTATAATGAGATCTAAAAATATAAAAAACATTTACATTTAGTTGTCATATTTATTCATTTTATAATTTTTAGTCATTAATTTGTTAATTTCAGTCAGATGTAGGCGGTGTATTTGTACACAAGTGCTGCTTTGTTCAGACCTATATAGCACCTGACAACCTGTCGCATCAATCTGACCGGATTTAAATTTTTGCAGCTACTTGATGGGCCAGAAATTAAATTTGCATATAAATATCGTCAAACTCTTTTGTTTGCACCGAGAAAAGCCGGCACTTCTTTTGTTTTGGCGTCTGAATTAATTGTTGCTGCTTTCCGGTCCTTTCTTCTGGGCTCATATCTGCCTCATGTCTCTGTAGAATATGAAATAATAGAATTAAAAGCGATGCAGATTTCATTATGCGAGTGTGACTGTGGGGTTTAGCCCGCGAGGCCTGCTTTTCTCTGCCTTTGTCAAACACATGGACTGTATTCCTGGGGTTTAATGAAGGGAAGAAACAAAAGACAAATGAATTTGTCCGTGTGTGTGTGTGTGTGTGTGTGTGTGTGGGTGAGAGTGAGTGTGTGTGTGTGTGTGTGTGTGTGTTTTCCCGTCACTGAACCCAGACTCTGTTTTAAAGTTCAGACTCTGGTTTCTGTTCCAGATCAGACTGAACTCTTATAAGTGTTTTCCATGCAGACTCACAGATGAGGTTTTTGCCAGACCAGATGAACACCTTGGGCTGGTTTTAGCTATTTTTCACTGTGTGTGTGTGTGTGTGAGAGAGAGAGAGTGTGTGTGTGTGTGTGTGTGTGAGTGCGTTTTTGTGTGCGAGTGCGTTTGTGTGTGCGTGTGTGTTTGTGTTTGTGTGTGTTTTATGTTTTTTTATGCATTTATTTCTCATTACCACAGTTTTTGTTAATACATTTGAATTTGTTACAACTGTAATAAATAATGAAATTTTTTAAATATCCTGAATTTAAATGATTTTACTTTTTTGTTTGTTTATTACAATTTAATTAGACCATTAAAAATGGAATCCATAAAAATAAAAAAAATTAAAATTAAAACATGGACTTTTTTTTGGGGGGGGGGGGGTAATTAAATTAAAATAATTGATTTTTATATTGTTTAAAATTCACTTCAGCATTCAAAACAACACATTTATTTTTTTTATTGTATTTTTAGACACAATAGTAGGCCATCACATTGCTGCTCATTTGCATAGTTAACTTTCTCTCAACCTTGAATCACAGGACACGCCCACACGGCGTTGCCAACGGTTACCATCACTCATGTTGTTGAGATTGAATATAACTTTCATGTGCTTTGTGTAAATGTGTGTGTTTGAACGGCTGCTTTACCGTCAGTGCTCAGTCTATTAGACATGACAAGGTCAAAGAGTCTCTGTGAGCTCAGTGATGTCAGACTCATGACTCAATGCTGATTGGATGTGCCGTTGTCACGGTTACAGTTGCAGATGCTGGGGTCACAGCCGGGCCGTGTTATGACCGCACTGCTGTAGGTTCACTGTGTGTGTTTATGAAGCGTTTCTCCTTCATCTCTCTGTAACACACTCTTCTCTGAAGAGCGTCAGATTGTCGTTTGACAGTTATGATCGGCTTGAGAGGCGCCAAGCAGCTTTGCATGGCAGGTTTCCATGGTAACAGATCGTTTCTCCGCTGACGTACAGTATATGCCAACAGTAAACAAAAATTATGACATTCCATCTCCCACTCATGCAATATGCAAACACACACACGCGTGCACGCACACACACACTAATACACACACACTCACTCTCACGCACACACACACTAATACACACACACTCACTCTCACACACACTAATACAAACACACTCATGCACACACACACACACACACACACACACACTAATACACGCACGCACGCCACACACACACTCACTCACTCACACACACACACACACACACACACACACACACACACACAGAGCTGCATCAGCATTATTGCATGATCATAATGCTAATTATCCCCACTAATATTCAAGCACAAGCTGTTTTATTCATTTGAATATTTTTAATGCTCATTGTCATGCATTTGATGCGTCCTGGTTATACATATGTATACAGCATAACCTGATGTGGTTTGATTGAGTGAATGTGCTTACATTACAGTACCATGTTACTTTCTAATCATGCACTGTTATGAATTTACTGGACACATGATAGAAACGTGGTACTTTTTCATGATACTTGAATATGGTAATAATTCAGTAGCATGGTAATGCAGTGGCCTTAAAATGTAATCGGACAATTATAACTTTGCAGTATTTAATAAAATATCAAAAGTTTCATTTCTTAATGCAAAAATAAATAAATAAAACATATACACACTACTGTACACAGGTTTTGGGGAGTCAGTAATATTTAAAAAAAGGTTTTGAAAGAAGTCTTTTCTGCTCACCAAGGCTGCATTAATTTTCTTAAAAATACAGGAAAAATAATTAATAGTGTGAAATATTATTACAAGTAGCTGTTTTCTATGTGAATATGTGTTAAACTGTAATGTATTTCTGTGATGCGCAGCTGTATTTTCAGCATCATTACTCCAGTCTTCAGTGTCACATGATCTTCAGAAATCATTCTAATATGCTGATTTGCTGCTCGAGAAACATTTTTGATTATTATCAATGTTACATTTATTTGCCAACAGTTGGCGAATAAACAATTTTACTGACCCCAAACTTGTTGCTAATATATTAATGATGATTATGATGAACTATGACTTCATACAGTCATATTTGTAAGCATTGTGTGAGAATTGGATTGTAAAATAATGAAAGATTGTTTTTGTACAGCCTGAGGTTATTAGTGTTTATGGTTCAGTCAGACTGCTTCAGGTGTTTGTCGACAGTCATACTGGCCTCTAGTGGCAGCAGACACAACAACACTATACATCATTCACTGAGAACATAAAGGATCTATAAAGCACACAGTATAGGGGAAGTCCACGTGTCCTGCAGTCTGACCTCCGGCATATTAATATAGACTTATACGTGCATATCATTTTAACATCTAAAATCTTGATGTTGATTTAAAAGAAAAGAAAAGAAAGGTAACTCATTAAAAGGGTTTTTTTTTGTTTTACCCATAACTCTTTGCTCCACACACTGTGAGGCTGTGAACTGCTCCATCTGCTGAGTGCTTTACTGTAATAAACTCTGATATGAGAGACTCTGTTTAATTGATATTTGATGCTGTAAAGAGCCTGTGAGTCACAGATGAGATTCTCCGTAATTACACTCTTACAGTGAGACGGAGATACAGAGACACGAGAAAACACACACACACATATATACACACACACACACACACATATACACACACACTCACATATATATATACACACACACACATATACACACACACTCACACACACACACATATATATATATATACACACACACACACAGCCGTTCAGAAGTTTGGGATAGTCATTATACAAATTTATGTCTTCATTTGTCACAAAAACGCGCACACACACACACATATACACACACACACACACACGCACACACGTGTGAATCTGGTCACTGATGCTCGAGGCTACAGATTCATTCATCAGAAACATGAGCTCTCACTACAGCTACATCCTGTGACCCCTCTGACCCCCGTGACCTCTGTGACCCCTCTGACCCCCGTGACCTCTGTGACCCCTGTATCTCATGTGGACTGATGGCTGTACTGGGCCAGACTTACTTTCTTGTGTTTATAGACACAGATCAAATAAACTATTTTTTTCAGCTATATAATATTCAGTATTTCATAATATATTACTTTTTATTAATTATTATTAATTTATTAATTGTATTAATTGCTCTATATATGTGTGTGTGTGTGTGTTTAATTATTATTTATTAATTGTATTATATTATATATTCAATGTTATATAGTATAATAACAATAATTCACTACTCAGTTTCACTCTAAAGTTCACATAATGTAAATTCAGCTAGTTATTCTCACAAAATAAACTCTTATATATAGGTGTATGTATGTGTGTATATATATATATTAATGTTGTCAAAGTTAGCGCGTTAACGCAGGCGATTAATTTTTTCAGTTCAACGGCGTTCAAAATATTTAACGCAGTTAACGCAGGGGCGGGGCTAGGGTTGACCACCCCACTCACAACTGCTGATTCTGTCTAATTTTTTTAACAAAAATTGCGTTTATTCAGTCGCAGGACGTCTTTATAATCACATCAAACCGGAGACGTTTCAGACGCGGAAACGGTACTGTGCTCGCAGCGCGTGATCTTCAATTGCACACACAAAGACACCGGCGCGCACTGTAGCCTGTATCTTTTCATATCAAAGCGGGAAAGAAACTACAGTACGAGAATGCAATGTTGTAGTTATGTCGTCTGTTAAGTCATGAAGTTACCAAAAAGGCGATTAAAGCTGCCTTAAAGCTGTGTATGTGTGTAAGTCATTTAAGAAAATGTAAGTCTCTGTTTTTCCAAACCGTCCTGGAGCTTGCCTCCCCTCTCCCTCATCTAACACACCCGATTCAACTCGCCAGTTCATTAATAGAGACTTTAAGACCTGAAGTGGGTCAGAAAAGGTAAAGAGATGTGAGAAAATACAATACGTGTCAGATCCGCGTCATGTTCAGCAGCGGCAGCTCTTAAAGTAATAGCAGCCAAAAAAACTAATAACCAGCTGCTGTGATGTCTGTTCATCAAAGAACATAAGAAAAAAAGAGGAAATTAATCATTTTTGTAGCTTTAAGGATTCATCTACAGTATATTTAATTTAAAATGTTGTGTTTCATAACTTTATTCAATTTCTGTATGTTTAAGTAGTCAAATAAGTGTTAAAATCGATAGCTCTCAATTATACTGTAATGTTGAATGGCTATAGTCAATGGGTAAATATTAGGGAGAAAAACAATTTCATAGAGACATCTGTAGTATTGGTATCAGTGACACTGGCCTTCAGTCATAAAAAATGCCATTATACAAATATAAAAAATATACTGTCTTTATGTTGTTTCTACATTAATTTAAGGATTGAATGTGAAATTATTGCAATAAAATAAATTTAAAAATAATATTTTTTTTTTAAAAATGTAATGTTAGGTGGACTTAATCGCAAAATTTAATTTCAGAAAAAATGTGCGATTAATTAGTTATTTTTCTAATCAATTGACAGCACTAATATATATATATATATATATATATATATATAATTCCGTATTAAAATCTCATGTAGATCTAGATTTATTTCATGTAGATCTCATGTCATTTATCGCATGTAGATTTATTTATCTATCATTTATCTAAGGCAGGTGTATTTATTGACTGACGTGTCAAAATGAACAAATATTGTGTAATAAAATTGAATGAATAATTAAATGACTTTGTGGTCCAGCTGAAGCTGCAGTGTCCGTAAGGTGATGTGAAACTCTCAGACTGTTTGTTCAGTCTGTGTCTGCATCTGTTCCCGTGTTTCTGCTAGATAAAGCGGTTCAGATAAAGCTCAGGGTCAGATGACGACACTGCCACAGAAATCAAACGTGCTTCCACTCTCATTCATGTCTCTGTGTGGGTTTATGTGTGTTTTCCTTTGATTCCCGTGAGCCGGTCTCATACGGGACGTCCCGCGTTCCCTCTCGTCCGCATGAGGATATTTCAGTATCTTTATGAAGCATCTGTCTCGTCTGCAGCTCCTCTCATTACACGCAGGATGAGCTTCAGTCCCTCAGGCGCTCACAGAGACTTCACTGGATTGAGTTACGGCCCGCAGGGAGTTTCTGCTCAATAAAGCACAAATCCCAATGTATGGACTGCTAGTCTTACAAGGTCATGCTGGGTCAATTTTCTTCAAAAATCTATTTCTGGATAGCAGTGACATGCTCGAGGAATTACAGGTCACTTGTGGATTTCATTCCAACATTTTCTTTTTATTATCATTTTCAACCTTAAATATCGTTTCAAGCTTAAATCATTTTATTATATGAGAAAGAAGAGAATGCATCATCATTTTCAACAGGTGGAAAGCAAAAACAAAAACATTTCATTTATATATTTTTTTGGGGGTGTCACTTTATTTTAAAGTGTCTTTGATAAAATATAAGTATACAATTAAGTACATAATATTAATTAACAACATGCACTGTGGGTTAACATTAGCATTTGGTTAAGGGTTTGCTTGTAATTATGCATTATTTACTATTATTACTATAGTAAGTACATTTAACGTGTAACAATGTTACCTTATTTTTTTTTACATTTTATTTTTATGAAATAGTTTTAGTAAATATAAATTAATATAATAATTTATTTTGAATGATTTCACTTATTAAAAAAGGTTTAAAATATTTAAAAACACTTTAGAATAACATAATATAATAATAATAATAATAATAATATTTTGTAATAACTAGACATTGCTCAGCCTAATAAATGGCTACTTGTCAAAACAATGGACATAAAGCTTAAATCATTTCATTATGTGAGAAAGAAAAAAAAAACTTGCTAAATGATACGAGAGAAAGAAGGTGCGTCCCAAATCGCATTCTTATGCACTATTCTATGACGTCTTGTAGTATAAATAGTGCGAGTAGTGTGTTCACACTGAAAATTCCAAAAAGAAAAAGTGCACTTTAAATACCCAGATGATGCAGTTAAATAACCGAAAAAAACTCAACTGTTGCAGCTTTAATTACAATTATTAACAACAAAATAACCTTATATAATTCATACACTACATGGTTGAGTGCATAAGTACATAGTGTATAAGTGCATAGTGTATAGGGCGTCATTTGGGACGCAGTTAGAGATCAGTTATGCAGTTGAGTTGTCATTATATGAATATGTGACATATCAACAGTAGTGTACTTTGTGTTTCTGCTGTTATGGGACACGTCACTAGTAGTGTACTTTGTGTTTCTGCTGTTACAGTGCAGTTTGACGGCGTGGAGAAGGATCTGAAGTGTCGTCCGCTGCAGCGGCACTCGAGCGGGAAGATGAGCTCTACCGAGCCGAGCGTGGGCGAGCGCATCGACCCGGCCGTGCCTCTGGAGAGCCAGTTGTGAGTTGAACCCACAGCAGACGCTTGATGAAGGCTCTGCCGCTCTTCCTCGCTCACGCCTGTCATTCTGTGCTCCACAGCTGGTATCATGGAGCCATCAGCCGAACGGACGCCGAGGCTCTGCTGCGCTTGTGTAAAGAGGCCAGTTACCTGGTGAGGAACAGCGAGACCTGTAAGAACGACTTCTCGCTCTCGCTCAAGTAAGAAGCTCATCGTCACACACACAGATTACTCTACAGCCACTAACAACTAGGGCTGGGACAATAAATCGAAGCATCGTGAAGCGAGTAATTGTTCTGCTTCGATTCTGAGTAGGGATGTAACGATTCACTCGACTCACGATTCAATTCGATTTACGATTTGATTTTCTCACGATTTTTTTTTTTTTAAAGGGGTCATATGATGTTGCTAAAAAGAACATTATTTTGTATATTTGGTGTAATGAAAT
>NW_015630418.1:443453-448189 GCF_001515625.1 Sinocyclocheilus rhinocerous | reverse complement strand
GGTGGCATTATGCAAATATTTCCACATAGTGAGGTAGATATGTGGGGGCGTGTTTAAATGAGGCGTTTTAGGTAGGCGTGGTTGACTCTTAACTTTTATAAAGAATATCTCTTTGGATTTGAGACTTTAGTCTTTGCAACTTTACAGATCTTCTTTATGCACCAAGAGCTTGTAACACTCCAAAGAGAAAGGAACAATTACAATCGCATCATATGACCCCTTTAAAAAAATGAGATTGAAGACATTATACAATAAATTCAAAGGTGTCCTTTTATTAGGCTATTGCTGCACCTTTCTTTGTGAAATTGAAATATAACAAAACTAAATTGACATTTTAAAACAAACAGTTCATTCAGTTTTAGCACTTTGTTAGCATGTTCCTAGTATGTTTTAGCACATTGCTAAGTAGAGTTGTCATGCTAACATGAATGCAATGCAATGAATAATTTTTTTATTTTTTATTAAATATATTAATTAAATAAATACACTGGTTAAATGAATGAATGAATGAACTGTGAATGCATTGAATAAATGCAATTAATAAATAAAAATAAATAAATTAAATATATACACTGATTAAATGAATGAATTAATGAATGCATTGAATAAATGCAATGAATAAATTTAAATAAATAAAATGAATAAATGAAATAAATACACTGATTAAATAAATGGATAAATGGAATGAATATATTAAATGAATGAATAAATAAACAGTGCATTGAATAAATGAATGCAATGAATAAATAAAATAAAAATTAGTTAAATTAATAAATGAAATGAATGCAATGATTAAATAAAACAATGAATAAATAAAATGAATACATTGAATAAATGAAATTAAAACAAAAAATATGTATAAAAATACAATGAATAAATGAAATCAATGCATTGGAATAAATTAATTAATTAAAATAAATGCAATTTAGGAAATTAGTTGAGTGTAAATGGTGCACAACCCTGTTTTTCTTTATTGCGCTTAGATTAGAATGCACCTTTTTTCATGCATAATGTTATTTGAGCTCTAATGTTGTCTATATGATCATTTCAGTGGTGGGTCCTAAATATAACCACAAAAGTGAAGGGCAAGTTAAAATGATTTTCTGTGATGATCAGCAGCTGTCATCTGTAGCATGTCTCTAATAGATGTTAAATCATGTTGTGGACTGAATTATTTATCCGGTGTCATGAGAGCTGGTCTGAACACAGAAGCAGTGTGAGTCGAGGAGTCTGTGAGGGTCTGTGTCTAAAGCAGAGCACAGTCCGTCCGCAGAGACTCTTACATGCAAACGATTCGTGTCTGAGTCTGCTGAAATATTAATGCTGCTATGAAACGCTCCTGTCTGTGCGCAGCATCACTGATGAGACACCTGACCATAACACCGCTCTTTCATTCTTGCTTCATCTATGAATCCTTAACATGTCGCTAAGATAATGAGGTGATGCTCTAATTAACAAAAGCACACAAATAGTTCATTTTAATTAAGCTGAGGTGCCTTTATTAGTGCTTTTTGTGTTGAAGGTAGGGCAGCCATCAGTCCTGACACTCATTTGTCCTCCTTTTAACATCTATATTTTATACTTTAGACAATAGTTTATAACAAATAAATAAAAAATGTTAATGTTAAGTGGCATACTTTTTATACACAATATTGTCAATATGGCCGGTTTTGCTCTATTTTGTCAATCGTTGTGTCATTGTTCAACACACTGGTGTTTCATTCCTGAATAATTAAGTGTTTTCGAACACATTGAGAAAGAAAGAATACAATGAATAAATAAATACAATTAATAAATACATTAAATAATTAAATACAATGATTAAAAAAAATTATGAAATTAATGCATTAAATAATGAATAAATTAAATGAATACTTTGAATAAATAAATAAATTTTTTAAAAACAAATAAATGAAATGAATGCATTGAATACAATGAATAACTAAATTAATGCATTAAATAATAAATAAATGAAATTAATATTTTGAATAAATACAATTATTAAAACAAAATAAATGAAATGAATGCATTTAATACAATGAATAATTTAATGAATGAACAAATAAATAAAAATAAATAAATACATATATATATATATATATATATATGTATAAATAAATGATATGGATAAGTGAGTGAGTCAATGATTCAGTAAGCCTAAGCACTTAGACAGTTGCTAAATTCAAAACTGCATACTAGTATACTACTTTTTTTACTAATATCTTTTTATGGCATAAATAGTAAGAGTAATATTCTAGTACCTGATTCTGAAATCAGCAAGTCGCTTGCTTCATTCAGCTGATTGAACGAATCGGTTGAAACAGTGAATCAATGACTCACTCCGTAAGATCACTGGTGGTTTTAGTTTCATATTTAAAGTATGTTTCATAGTTCTATATTTTCTGTTTAAAACATTAATCATAACTTTATTTGCGCAATTAGTGAAAATGCATTCATTACATCTCTGAGATGCATAAATATATACAATGCATAAAACGATGCGTTAATACATCCCACTTTAATTAATAAATGCCAATAAATTATAATGCGTTAATAATAATAATAATAATAATAATAAATGCCACTGCAGATGCAGCTTCTGTGCAACTTCTGCAGTGCAAAGATGGATTTTGTTGATATTGATTGATTATTCTAATTGTATTTATTGAATAAATATATGAATTTTTAGGATTATTTTTCATGTCTGAGTCTTTGCATGATGCTCAATAATGGCGTCTGTAGGTGGTTTGCTCATGAAACAGAGCGATTGTCTGAGTAGATCTGTGGTTCAGAGCGGAGCGTAAGTGAAATGGATGAGTCCAGTCTCTTAAAGATCTTAAAAGGCAAAGAGGCTTCAGCGGTGGCCTGCTTTATGGATGAAGGGAGTGAAATAAATCTCCTCTGAATGGAGGGAGAGTAAAAGTTTATGAATTAGCAGTGCATTAATGTGCATGCTCAGCAGGACCGCGAGCGCTGTGGGCGAACGGAGAACAGGTCTCTGCTCAAACACACTCTTTGGGCTTGTAATTCAAACACACATGATCAAACCCAGCTCTCATATGCATTTACTGCTCATCTCATCTACAATAAAAGCAGCAGCAGGTTATCAGCTTCCACAGAGTTATCTTTATAAAACATCAATCTGCTCGGGTTTAATTAACATCTGAGGCTTTGCTCTGCACGCTAATAAAGACTGTATTTTAATAAAGAAATGTTCTGGGTGAAATGCAAGTAATGTTAGAAATATATGAATGTATGTGTGTTATAAATGAATAATAAATAATACAATTAGTGTATAATAAATATATTAAATTTTTTTCTGTTGTTTGTGTGTAAATGTAAATGTATTATTTCTTTATTTGTATTTTATTATTTTTTTTATTATTTTATATATTACATTATTATTATAATTTTATATCTTATTTTATTTTATATACACTGCCATTCAAAAATTTGGGATTAGTAAGATGTTTAATGTTTTTTAAAGACTCATTAAGGCTGCATTTATTTGATCAATAATATAAAAAAAACTGTGAAATAATATCACAAATTAAAATAACGGTTTTCTGTTTTTATATACTTATTCCTGTGACACAAATCCGAAATTTCATCAGCATCATTACTCCAGTCTTCAGTGTCACTTGATCCTTCAGAAATCATTCTAATATGCTGATTTGCTATTAAAATAGAAATATTTTGTAACAATATACACCGATGTTTAAAATTTTGAGAAATCAGCTGTTTGAAATTTCAACAATATCTCACAATTTCTCCTGTATTTTTGTTCAAATAAATGCAGCCTTGGTGAGCAGAAGAGGCTTCTTTCAGAAACATGAACAACCTTACTGTTCCCAAACTGTGTATGTATACAGAAACATTAACATTTGCTATTACAAAAGAGCTGCTCATTTCTGATTTTAGAGATACACAGTATATTCACATATACATGTACACTCTGTGAATCATATCAGTGAACACTCATGACATTGTCATGAACCGCAGTGAATCTTTCAGATATATGAAGTGAAATGAATCCTTGGATTAAAGGGGAAAATAATGATGAAGTATCTGTTGATAAGAGCACAAAGGCTTTGGTGTCTCTAGAACTCCTCAATGCCTCTCTCTCTCTCTCTCTCTCTCTCTCTCTCTCTGTCTCTGTCCTGCTCATGCTTTGTTCGTGTTTCTGATACAGATAAGAGCAAAATCAAATCCTTAAGAGCAAGAGAATAGCAGTCTTTAGTACAGAAATTTCCATATTGATGCACTTGAGCTTTTTTCTAGACATTTCCAATGACCTCAGACCCGTGTGTGTGTGTGTGTGTGTGTGTGCGTGCGTGTGAGTGTGTGTGAGTGAGGGAGTGTGTGTGTGTGTGTGCGCGCGTGTGTGCGTGCGTGCGTGTGTGTGTGTGTGTGTGTGTTTGGATGAGGAATAGCTGCAGTGTGTTTTGTGTGTTTGCGTTGGTGCTGACGGCTCTCAGGGGTTCGTGCGGCTCAAATGTTTTCTCGTCTCTCTAATGATGATGAAGAGTCATTAATGAAAGGCAGCTAATCAGCTGGAGAGCAATGGGAGTCCTAAACTGAAATGGGTGTAGGAGTTGATTTATATTTAATGATAGCAAAGATAATGACTCTGAAGGATATTCTTACTAGAGAACTTTCACTTAGAGATTTATATATATAGAGAGAGAGAGAGAGATTGCGAGAGAGAGAGATAATCTGATGCTAGATGCAAAGAA
>NW_015630418.1:437668-443211 GCF_001515625.1 Sinocyclocheilus rhinocerous | reverse complement strand
GTGTGTGTGTGTGTGTGTGTGTGTGTGTGTGTGTGTGTGTGTGTGTGTTTGGATGAGGAATAGCTGCAGTGTGTTTTGTGTGTTTGCGTTGGTGCTGACGGCTCTCAGGGGTTCGTGCGGCTCAAATGTTTTCTCGTCTCTCTAATGATGATGAAGAGTCATTAATGAAAGGCAGCTAATCAGCTGGAGAGCAATGGGAGTCCTAAACTGATATACTTATAAATAATAAATTTAATTAAGTCATTAACAAGCATTTAATGTTTGTAAACTAATATATAATATAGAAACTAATAAGATAATTTGTTTATATATATATATATATATATAATTTAGTTTATATTTTATTATTATATTTTATTGCATTTTGTTTTCGTTTTATTTTTATATTATACTTTTAGTTTTATTGATTTTTTTAATTTAGTTTTATTTTTTATTACTTTTGTATTTTATTTTGTTTATTTTACTTTATTTTTTGTATTTTATTTTATTTTGTTTTATTGTATTTTGTTTTATTTTACTTTTTATTTTACTTAACTATTTTTATTTCACTTTTTTTACAGTTTTTGCTTTTTATTTGTTTTTTTATTCTATTTAAATTGTATTTTTATTTTATTTTATTTTTAATCTGTTTTTTACTTTTTATTTTATTTTATTTTTATTTTATTTTCACATGTTTTAGTGCACAATGCCTGGGGTGTGTGGCTTCCTTGGCTCTTAATTTGCTTTGCATTCAGAGCCCCATTGAAACCCGACAGCGTTTAAAAGGCAGTACGGCTGCGCACATTAAAGCTCGCCGCTCTCCAGCCCTACATTTCACTGCCACGCGTGATGCATTTGCTAATGAACTGCACCAGAGTGCTGCTCTCTGACAACTAATCACAGATTGTTTTCTTCCCCTCTTCCCATTAACCTCCCTCTCTCTGCTGCTCTACCTTTGTTAATCGCTCCCTGCTCTCCATCTTCATCTACATGTTCTCTTCTCTCTCTCTGCAGGAGCAGTCAAGGCTTCATGCACATGAAGCTCTCCAGGACCAAAGACAGCAAATACGTACTGGGTCAGAACAGCTGCCTGTTCGACAGCGTTCCCGAGATCATCCACTTCTACTCCAGCCGCAAACTACCAATCAAAGGGGCCGAGCACATGTCCTTGCTGTACCCCGTGGCCATCCGGACACTATAGAGGCAGAAACGCTGCCGAACCAGGATATTTGTTCAGCATTTACAAGACATCGACAAACTAAAGCGCTACTGAGATCCCGAAGGCAAAAAGGGAGACTCCTGGACACCTCCTTCGTCTCATCTCGAGGAAAGCAGTTTCTCTGCAGCATTACGTTCTTCAAATGCCTTCTTCATGATTCCAGACCCATTTTCTTCCCATAAGTGGATCTTTAAACTTAGACCTGCACCCACACTTTATCTCCACTGTTACACACTGTACAGAAACCCGAAACGTCGCTCGGACTTTACTATTCGGATGTTTATAGTTACGATTTCTGGACATGTGAATCATTAGACGTTCTCGGACATCAAAACGCCACAGTAAATGAACAAAGACACTGAATCGTACTGTAGCGAAACCTCATCGTCTGGACTTTCTGTGACGGTATTGTCAGTCAGTTGGGTTCGGTGAAATATTAATCGTTAAGAGTGAACATTTTCAGATCATACAGAAAAATAAACCCCAGAAGACTGAAATCGAGCGTTCGGCATTTTCCAGTTAGACCCACAGATGTAAAGAGCAATCGCTACGCAGACAGATTCATTAAGTCCCTTAAAATAGCAGTAATAGCGCAGAGTGAGAGGAGAAGAGATGGATGGTGCCATTTAAGTGCACTTGGACAGGCGGCTATGCAGAACAGCGTGAAAAAGGACCTTTTAATTTAACGTTCAGAGAGAGTCACTTTATACACCAGAGTTTAGAGTGATCTTGACCAAGGAGAATGAAATATTCCTGTATTGTCTACCTCAGAAAATCAATTTCGTTCGTCCATCCGCCGGTCGATAAGGTACAGTGACGTTGCAGATATCGATCGGTTTAACTCTTTCCGTCTCAAATTCCCTGCAGGTTTTGCCTTTTGGTTCGAGAATAGCTTCTTCTTCTCCCGATCGCAATCAGACCTTCATTTCTATGCTGTTGTGACTCTGTTTGGTTAATGCCTTATACTGTAAATGCATGGTTTAAAAAAGAAAACAAATGGAGAACGCTGTCGTTCTGTTCTCGATGAATGTTTAGTAGCTGTAATTTATTATGGAGAGTTCTCACCGTGTGTGTGTGTGTGTGTGTGTGAGAGTGTGTGTGTGTGTGTGTGTGTGTGTGTGTGTGAGTCATATATCTGACCTTACGTTTCTTTGCGATTGTCCCCGTCCGA
The DNA here is from genome assembly GCF_001515625.1 of Sinocyclocheilus rhinocerous. Classification (NCBI taxonomy): domain Eukaryota; kingdom Metazoa; phylum Chordata; class Actinopteri; order Cypriniformes; family Cyprinidae; genus Sinocyclocheilus; species Sinocyclocheilus rhinocerous. Next base: position 440,842 of record NW_015630418.1, on the reverse strand, counting down.
AAACTCTGATTGGACGCTGTTTGCCATGGAAACCATTTAGAGCAGTTCAGCCAATCAGAGCGCAGATTTGTCCTGACCCTTCCTCTGACCTCTGGTTTTCCTTGTTTGCCATCATCCAGTTTCTTTTGTGTCCAGTTTCTTTTTAGTTTTTTCTCTCTCAGTGTGTTTGTTTAAAGCCTGATGCCTGACACAGTTGTGGTACAGATATAAAGCCTGTGTGATTGATTTACCTTCATGTATTGTCGTGTTGTTTTCAACGCTACAGCTAAGACTTTTATTTTGTTTTTATTTTTTATTTATCGTTTCCTCTCTGACACGCTTTTTGTGATCTTTCAAACCTTAAAGGGACAGTTCCGCCTCCAAAAATGAAATTTGTCATCATTTACTCACTTTAATGTCATTATTTTGCTGAATGTCTTCGGCTGTTCTTTTCCATACAGTGAGAGTTAATTGGGAAAGAGGCTGGTCGACTTTGGGGGAAATATATATATATATCATAGAGCTAATCTTGAATATGCTAAAAGATTTTAAGAGTACACTAAATACACTACTGTTCAATAGTTCGGGGTCAGTAACATGTTTTAATGTTAATGTTAAGTCTCTTCTGCTCACCAAGGCTGCATTTATTTGATAAAAAATACGGAAAAATCTGAAAATGTTTAAAATATTTTCACAAATTAAAACAGCTGTTTTCTATGTGAATATCTGTTAAACTGTAATTTATTTATGTGATGCGCAGCTGTATTTTCAGCATCATTACTCCAGTCTTCAGTGTCACATGATCTTCAGAAATCATGCTAATATGCTGATTTGCTGCTCGAGAAACATTTCTGATTATTATCAATGTTGAAAACAGTTGTGCTGCACAATATTTTTGTGGAAACCTTGATACATTTTATTTTTCAGGATTCACAGATGAACAGAAAGTTCTAAAGAACAGCATTTATTTGAAATCTACTGTAACATTATAAATCTTTACTGTCACTTTTGATGCAATATAATGCATCCCTGATGAGTAAAAGTATTAATTTCCTTCAAAAAAGCACTAATCCCAAACAGTAGTGTAGATGACCTCAAAAGCTAATAGACATGTACTAAGCTCAAATCTCATTCATGCACATTTTTTTAATATGCCGTATCAAAATGCAAAATGTTTAAAATGGCACGATTGTGAGTAAATGACAACATCATTTTCATTTTTTGGCTTAACTGTCCATTTAAAAGATTACAAAAGTTAATAAGGATTGCTGTAAATCTGCAAGAAAATCCCAACTGTCATGCATTTATTCTTAGACTAAATTCTCCATGACATGAACCATGTTGTGTGTCCTTCATCCCTTTACACTGTCAAACTGAGAATGCTCTCCACAGCAGCTCATTATGAACTGGCGTATGTATTTTCAGTCATTCTGTAGCTATTGAAGCAAAGCTCTCTTGAAGTACCTGCGGATCCCCAGGAGCGTCGCATATGAGTGTTTGCTGGAAATGCGTTTGTGTTTCTGTCAGACGGGCTCAGGAGAGAGAGAGCAGACACACAGAGACTGTTCTAGAAACATGCTTTAATAAGAGAGCAGAGAGCACAGGTCAGTGCACTCACACACTGTAGAGGAGAAATGATGAAGAGTAGAAGAGTCTCGCCTGCTCAGAAACACGTCTGAGACGACTACAGGACCCAGACGATACACTGAGAAATTGACCCTTATGACTGGTTTTGTGGTCCAGGGTCACAAATAATGGTTCATTGAATTTACACTTTTTTTTTTAAAGGTAAGTGGTTGCAATCTATTTATTTTAGCTACATTTAAATAAACAAATTTAGTTGACTAACTTTCAACATATTTTTATTTTTTTATTTTTATTATATGTAGCGAAAATAATTTTTTTGCAACCACTTACCTTAAAAAAAAATAGCATCATGTTTTTCAGTGTAGAATAGATATGTTTTTATCTCAGTGCTGATTGTAATGGTGTTCTACAGGAATCAGTGCAGTGACTTTAAAAGTCTTTGGAGATCTAAGTCTTACAAATGTATGAATATCATTGCATTATACAACAACATCTACCAAGTGGCGTTCATTTTAAATAAATATGTCACAAGCAAAACAGTTCCAAAAAATGATGTAAATGAGGTAAAACAGATAAGACAATACATCTCAATCTCAGAAATCTCAAAAAGAAGACAAAAAGTATTTGGATGCCTTCTGGTTGTCAAAAAGTTAGGAAACATTACTCTTAAAAATAAAGCTTATGTATTGTCATCTGTCGTTCCATGAAGAAGCTTTAATATCCATGAACCTTTCCATCGCACAAAAGGTTCTTAAAACGATTAAAATGTTCTTCAGATTAAGAAAAAAAAAATGGTTCTTTTAAGAACTGATCACTGAAAGTGGAAAAAAAAAAAAACTTCTGGAAACCTTTATTTTTAGTTGTTGATCCTGTTTGTGTTTCTGAACGATCACTGCACCTCTATGACTTCAGACATTCACCAAAACACCAACTGATGCATTCAGAACTCAAGTGAGATCTGAGAATTAATCTGTGCAGTGAAATCCATACATTTTTAACCACGACTTGGGTGTTGAAATATAAAGTTTGTTTAGGACTTTATTTAAGAGATTGAAAAGACAGCTTACTGGTCATTAAACATTAAGATTTAAAGTAACATTTCTGTTCATATGCAAACAGAGATCAGGCGTGTTAGACAGTTGTTTAGAAGAGAATGAAACGTTGTGAGATTCTGAAGCGACAGAAGAGTAAAATAAAAGAGTAAGACACCAGGAGAACCAGAGAAAAGAGGACAGAAATGAAGACTGGAGGATGAGGGATGGAGGAGAGCGAATCTCTGTTGGCTTTAATGTCGTCAGTAGCTTTATTTCCTCTCGTCTCTGTGTGTGCGCGTGTGTGTGTGTGTGTGTGTGTGTGCATGTCTGTGTCTGTGTGTGCGTCTGTGTGTCTCTGTGTGGGAGAGAGAGGGAGAGAGAGATCGAGTATGGTAAAACAGGAAAAAGTATGCCTGTAATTTCAAAGTGAAAGCTTATAATAGACCCTACTTAAAAGCACCCTTTTTTTCCTTCTTGGACATCCAACCAATCACAGTCTTCAAAAGACTCTGTCATCTAGCAACGGGGTCAGCCCCGCCTCCTCACTAAGATGAAAGTTTTTGTCTTTTCCTCA
>NW_015630418.1:435082-437614 GCF_001515625.1 Sinocyclocheilus rhinocerous | reverse complement strand
TGTGTGTGTGTCTGTGTCTCTCTGTGTGTGTGTGTGTGTGTGTGTTGATCAGGAGTGTTTCAGATTTATGAGGAAGATCTTAAGGTGAAAATAGCAGTGAGTTATTTGCGCTCCCTCACGTGTGGTGTGAATGACGGCTCATCAGTTGCGAAAGCTTATCCAGACAGTGGTTTGTGTTGTGAAATCAGTTTAATCACCGGATGGATTGTATTATTAAACACAGGAAGATTTCTCACTTTTCTAGTCGAGCCTGTATGGGTTGATCAGTGTGAAAATAACACAGGAACCAACCAGCAACGAGAAAAGCAGAACTGAGTTAATAGTAGACAAGCAAACAAATCCAGCGAAGATTTTGTTCTGTCTGTGTTAGATTCCTTCTGCAGGCAGAGCATTACTGGAGCGTTCCAGCCACAGCAGACAGTGGAGACAATCTCACAGTGAGAGTTGATGTAAAAAATAACACTTTTACTCATCAAGGATGCATTAAACTGATCAAAAGTGCCAGTAAAGACATTTATAATGTAACAGTACATTTATATTTCAAATAAAATGCTGAACTATCTGTCTATCTATCTATCTATCTATCTATCTATCTGTTTGTAAACACAGACTCATTATCATAGGTAAAAAATAACACTTTTACTCATCAAGGATGCATTAAACTGATCAAAAGTGCCAGTAAAGACATTTATAATGTAACAGTACATTTATATTTCAAATAAAATGCTGAACTATCTGTCTATCTATCTATCTATCTATCTATCTATCTATCTGTTTGTAAACACAGACTCATTATCATAAATATTGCATATGTGTTGTTTGTTGTTGACTGTCATGTATTAATTATACAGTCTATCAAATGCATTAGAAAGAAGGAGTGTTGTGCGAGGAACTCGTGATGAATGCAGTACAGATCTGAAGTGTGTGAGTCTCAGTACTCTTTCATTCAGACGTTAGAGATGTTCACTCAAGCATACGATCACATTATTGTAAAATAATGTCATTAATCTCGTGTAAAGTGCTGAATGCTGATGTGTGATGTCATGAAAAATGGTCTCCATAGCAACTCTCCTGAAGACACAATATATAGGTTATGTTTATGTATAAATGAACAGGAAGGCCGTGGCTGAATGCGATTTAAAATGAATCTGAATCCACACAGACTGAGTATCAGTTCACTGTCCTGTTTGTGTGGTGTCTTTACAGCCATCGTTGAGCAGATGAAAACACACGGCACCAGGAAACTATACAGGTGTGTGTGCGTGCGTGCGTGTGTGTGTGTGTGAGAGTGAGTGAGAGAGTGAATGTTTGTTTGAGTGTGTGAGGAGGGCAGTTGTGTTTAGACAGGTGTCCTGTGTGGAAGGTGGGCTCTGGTTCACACACAGCACTATTAAAGTGAGGTGTGTAATTAGAGGTCGTTGTGAAGGACTGAAGGAACAGTGTTTGTCTCTCAGCTGCTCCTTTACAAACCCATAAAGCACCTGACGGTGAGATGAGAGCAGAGCTTGTGTCTGATTATTACAGGACAGAGCTGCTTCTGTTCACAGAGAGTCGGCTTGATGAGGATGATTGTGTCAAATAAACCTACAGTGTTTGTCATATTATAGTGAAATGAAGCTCAAAAATATGTCTGGTACTTCACCCAAAAATCAAACAAAAGATGTGTGTGTGTGTGTGTTTGTGTGTAGAATGTTTCTAGGACTGCCTTTGAGTTTTGTTGATTTCAAAAAGTTCCAGGGAATTCATGAAACACACACACACACACACACACACACATATATATATATATATATATAAAAAAAATTCTTCTTCTTCTTCTTCTTACTATAATCATGCCATATACTTAAAAATAATAATAAATAATAATAAAACACTCCTTACCATGATATTATAATATTAATAAAACATCCTTACTGTCATATTACTAATACATGAAATCCTTACTGTGACAATATGAATAATTATAATAATAATAAACATTCTCCTTATAATAATATTATTAATAATAATCCTTACAATAATAATAATAATAATACTATTGTGCCTTTGCTTTTTGTTGTTTTAAAAAATGTTGAGAACTCAAAAGTGTGAGTTTTGTGGGAAAATGTAATTTATTAATACAAGTATAATTTGTATTATTATTTTTTATCATAAGCTGGTAGGTCATGATGTTTTTCACGCTATGCATATGCAGCTGGACGCAGACTCTAGTCTCTTATTATCTTGCATCGCCATCTAGTGCTCATATACTGGCATTACTCCTCAAATACAGTTTATACTGGACAGATCAACACATAAACAAAGCTGCATTCTATAATTAAACTTTATTTAGACACAAAGTAAAAAAAATAAAAAAGGTGTTTAAGGCAAAGGTAGATGTGTGTTTGCCAATCCTGGTCACTTCACAGCCGTCCAAAGGCACATCAGAGATATTTTGAAGAATGCAAACAGTTGATGGACCCCACTGACTTCTGAGAGTGTATGTGTGTGTGTGTGAGTGTGTGTGTGTGTGTGAGTGTGTGTGTGTGTGTG
>NW_015630418.1:429505-435045 GCF_001515625.1 Sinocyclocheilus rhinocerous | reverse complement strand
AAAGCACAGTGAGTGTGCTCATTATGTATGAGTCTGGTGTTTAGTCTGTGTGTGACCTGAGTGCTCAGTGTGGGAGGGACGCCACTGCTCTCCGGAGCGCTTGCTAACGCTAGTGCAGACGCCAGTGATAGGCCGGGGCCCTGGGGCCCCGCGGTTCTGCTGTGACCAAACGTGAGTGGCCTGAAGCCTGCAGACGCTCGCTGGGGTCCTCGACGAACCGCCACTGCTTCCCTGCTTCAAACAACACGTATAACATGCATATATTTAATCAGAATACTACAGTGGATATACAAACGCAATAATACAACTTTCTCATCATTATAATATTACTATGATACTAATAAAAAACTCTCCTCACTATAATATTACTATTATAATAAAAAAACATTCTCCTCACTATAGTAATATAAATAATAATAATAATTCCCTGTACTATAATATTATAAGTTTATAAAATCTCCTTACTATACACACAGAAAAAAAGGGGTTTAAAATGATACCTTTTGGGGTACAACAGCGTGTCCCTGGAGCAGTACCTTTAAAAGACATATTTGTACCTTTTTTTTTTACCCCTAATAGGTACATATTAGTACCTTAGAGTAGTTATACATACCCTTAATTAAGGTACTAATATGTACCTATTAGGGATAGATATATAGATAGATAGATTAATATATACTCAATGTATATTGAAATACAAATTTAAAACAAAACTATTATTGAGAATAAAATTAAATCAAATGAAAATACTTTAACATAGTAAGTTAAAACAAGTAAATTGAAAGCTAGAAATATACATGTGCATTGTTATTTATTTATTTATTTAAATGTGTTTATTTATTGAAACAAAGATGACGTTCTCAAGGTGAATGCATAGCTTGACTCCAGGGGTCCTCAGATCCTTACACTGGCTTCCAGTTACATTCAGGATAGATTTCAAAGTACTTTAACTCGTTTATATTAGTTATTATGCCGCCCGCAGCTGGAACCAGCTTCCAGAAGAGATCAGATGTGCTAAAACATTAGTCACATTTAAACCCAGACTCAAAGCTCATCTGTTTAGCTGTGTATTTACTGAATGAGCACTGTGCAATGTCCTAACTGACTGCACTGTATTTAATGTATAATCATTTTCTATCCTTAAATAAATTTTAAAATCATTTTCAGTTTTTAAATTCCTTGTTTTATTATTGTGATTATTTTCTTTTCTTTTACGTAAAGCACTTTGAATTACTATTTTGGAGCAGTTGGAGCAGATCTTGTGAATTTGTTTTTCTTTTTTCTTTTATTATATGTAACTTCAATGATAATAATAATAATATTAATAATAATAGGTTATATGTTTTTATTTTTCTGTCTCATTGAAATAAATCACTTTATCAGGTTATCCTAGTAAAAGGATGAAATAGTAAATGTTAATTATGAAATATCAAATATAGTAAAACTATATATATATAATTATTATTATTTTCCACTTCAGTTCTTAACTAATCGTATATGTGTGTGTTTTATTTATGCCGCCCGCAGCTGGAACCAGCTTCCAGAAGAGATCAGATGTGCTAAAACATTAGTCACATTTAAACCCAGACTCAAAGCTCATCTGTTTAGCTGTGTATTTACTGAATGAGCACTGTGCAATGTCCTAACTGACTGCACTGTATTTAATGTATAATCATTTTCTATCCTTAAATAAATTTTAAAATCATTTTCAGTTTTTAAATTCCTTGTTTTATTATTGTGATTATTTTCTTTTCTTTTACGTAAAGCACTTTGAATTACTATTGTGTGTGTAAATGTGATATATAAATAAACTTGCCTATTCGTTTGTTTGATAGTTTTTGCTGCATCGTGTTTCATGTGATTCACAGTCGAGCCCCACGTGTTCTTCAGAGCTACTGCTGGATTTATGTTTCATGCTAATAACTATTCATTCAAAGCAGTGGTGTAAGAGTAACAGTTATTGTAATATCAGTATACGCTAAAGGTTATATAGAATTGAAAATGGAAAGTTTCTGAATAGTAATCACTGGATGCACATGCAATTGTGATCTTTGGAAACTTTCATTCATTTTATAGGTCAAATAAAACTGCATTTTTACGAAACACTACAATATCTTTTAAAGTAACCTAGTGTAGGTCTTTTGCAAGTCAGTGTAGAATTATGGAGATAATTTAATATCTCTATATTTATATCTATCTATATATATATTCATTTTTCTGTCTCATTGAAATAAATCACTTTATCAGGTTATCCTAGTAAAAGGATGAAATAGTAAATGTTAATTATGAAATATCAAATATAGTAAAACTATATATATATAATTATTATTATTTTCCACTTCAGTTCTTAACTAATCGTATATGTGTGTGTTTTATTTATTTATTTTTTATTGCTGAAAACGAGAACATACAAAAGAGTAGCTACACAACACAAAATATCAACAATAGTGACACTTGAAAAGACAACAACAAAAGTAAAACATAGTAAAAATACAATAATTAAAAAATAAAGTAAAAAAAAAAATGCAATAAAGGGCCATTATTTCACATAGGATTTCTTACACAAAGACTTTAAATGCGGAGCAGATTCTTACAGTCTTTCTAGCTTTCTTACTACTATTAGTAGACATCGACATCGCATTCAAATAGTTCTCCATGTCCCTTAAAAATACCACAAAGACAGGTTCTGAGAATCTGCATTTGAGAATGTAACATTTGCTTAAGAAAATAATAAAATTTATAATACAACAATTATGTTCTTTTTTTATTTTTATTTTTTATTGCATAACAAGAACAATAACAACATACATATACAGAGGACCACAATGTATTCAACTATTATCTATTACATTCATAATAGCATCAAAGGAAACAACAGAAAGAGAGAGAGAGAGAAAAAAAGACAGAAAAAAAAATATATATACAGGGGAAAAAAATTACAAAAAGTTGCAAAAAGAAAAGGATTCAAAAATTCTATACATCCGTTTCCCTTTTTTATTCCTTGCATCTTTTAGGGCCTCAATATAATGCTTAAGTTCAATTTTAAATAATATAATGTTAGGTTTATTATTATTCCATTTCACAATTATGTTCTTCTGTGGGCTCCGGCAGCGTGACGTCATCCGGCTGAACCGAGCGCAGGATTGATGAAGGAGTGGTTTCTCTTTCCGACCGCTGCTTCACTCAAAGCTGAGGAAGAAGAAGAAGAAGAAGAAGCTATTTCACTCAGCTTTACAAACGAACCATGCGCCTTCACACACAGCGTGTTTGAGGAATGAGAGACAGAGTCGGATCTTCTGCTTTGTGTTGTTCTGACTTCACTGCTGGGATGGTAAGCTCATTAAAATGCCTCGGAATGCTGTTACACCATCCACAGAGATCTGTGTCGAGCTAGGACAAAACACGGTTCGGTTTGCGGAAACAAAAGCGCTGTTTAGGAAAACTGTGGCATTCAAAACGTATGAATGAGCTGGAGTCGGGTGTGTAGTTTCTGAGGAAGTTCCCTGCAGTCAAACATAGTGCTTTAATAGTGCGATGGCTTTTGTTTGGGCCGTGTTTTAAAAATGCAGTGGTTTCTGGGTAAACACACTCTGCTTTATTGACTCCAGGGTTTGAGTTTTGGCCCTTTAAGGGTTCCGGATCGTCCCCCAGACTGGTCTTTATGTGAGGAACCACACCCTGCTGGACTCTGCTGGACTCTGCTGGACTGGAAGAGTCTGGATGCAGCTTCTGATGCTCTGGATTCACATCACATCTGTTAGATTAGCTTTGATTATGCCGTCTGGACAAAGTCTGGACACACTCTTAAACCTGAGACTGCACTGTAAATCAACTCAAATTAGACATTAAAACACTTTGAACTCACTCCACCAGCACCTGAAACCAGCTCTCAACTTTATCTTTTATTTTCTTTAACAAAAAAACAAAAACAAAGAATTTTTTTTTTCTAAGAAAAATATATATTCTGTAATATATAATTTTATTTTGTTATAAATTATGTTATATATGTATTGTATATAATTTTCAAATGTTTACATAGTGTAAAATATTTCCCTTTTTCTTTTCTTTCTTTTTTTTAAATGTAATTTTATTGTTTTATATGCAACTTCCATAATAACCTTTTTAACCTTCAGGGAAACAATTTAGAATTTAAAAGTTGAAGTATTATAAAAACCTTTTTGTGCCAAACTCAGTTAACAAATAATTCCAAAATTTGGATTTTAAAATACTTCTGTATGATTTCTTTTTTTATATAATAATACTAATACTAATACTACTACTAATAACACTAATAACAACAACAACAACAATAATATTATTGTTATTATTGTTATTATTATTGTTGTTGTTGTTGAATTGTGTGCTAGGCTGTATGTTATGTGTGTCTGATTGTTTGATTGCTGGCTGTGTTATTCAAGTCCAAGACAAATTTACCAAAAATGTGACATTCTATTCTATTCTATTCTATTCTATTCTATTCTATTCTATCCTATCGTATTCTATTCTATTCTATTCTATTCTATCCTATTCTATTCTATTCTATTCTATTCTATTCTATCCTATTCTAAGCATTTTAGGATGCTTAAGTTGAAAGCAAATAGATGAATCTAGTATAACCTGCTCTGTGTGTTTAGGAAAAACTGTATCAAACTTGTGTGCATCTTGAATTAAGACTGCATTTCCCCTCTCAGATCTGACCGTTGTGTTTCTACAGAGCTGTGTTTAACAGTAATCACTTAGTAGGATATTATACATTTAGTACCTGCCGGCTAAACAGTGGCCTGTGATTTAGTGAGGAGAGTAATAATACAGGTGTTTGTTTGAGAAGAGAGAAGATAAATGTGCTTGTGTAAACGTCTGAATAGATGCTGCAGGAATTAATGTATGATACAGCATTAAAAACTCAATGAGCCGTGGCCCGGGCTAGAAGATTACTGTAGTTTTTCTAGAGAAAGTACTGGATGTTCAAGCAAAGCAGCAAGTGATTTATTTTTTTGACTGTAGTGTTGATCATAGATTATGCTTACATGCATATTCTGTTCATTTGACTCGTACTGTAAATTCAGCAGATTGAGCTGACTGTATAAAACCATAGTGAAATTTAAAGGAATTGTTCACCCAAAAATGCAAATTTGCTGAAAATGTGCTCACCCTCAGGTCATCCGAGATGTAAATGAGTTTGTTTCTTCATCAGGTTTGTAGAAATGTAGCATTGCATCAGTGTCTCAGCAATGGATGCTCTGCAGTGAATGGGTGCCGTCAGAATGAGAGTCCAAACAGCTGATAAAAACATCACAATAATCCACAAGTAATCCACAGCACTCCAGTCCATCAGTTAACATCTGGAGAAGACAAAAGCTGAAACAAATAAGATGTTTTTAACTAAATTATGAGTCCATAATCCATAATAAGGCTTCCTCCAGTGAAAAAGTGTTCTGGTGTGAATCAGGAGAGAAATCTGCACAGATCAAGCAGCGTTTATAAGCCAAAACAGGATTTTTGTAAATCAGTTGATCATTAAAAAAAAAAAAAAAAAGATT
>NW_015630418.1:413189-423621 GCF_001515625.1 Sinocyclocheilus rhinocerous | reverse complement strand
ATCTTGTGAATTTGTTTTTCTTTTTTCTTTTATTATATGTAACTTCAATGATAATAATAATAATATTAATAATAATAGGTTATATGTTTTTATTTTTCTGTCTCATTGAAATAAATCACTTTATCAGGTTATCCTAGTAAAAGGATGAAATAGTAAATGTTAATTATGAAATATCAAATATAGTAAAACTATATATATATAATTATTATTATTTTCCACTTCAGTTCTTAACTAATCGTATATGTGTGTGTTTTATTTATTTATTTTTTATTGCTGAAAACGAGAACATACAAAAGAGTAGCTACACAACACAAAATATCAACAATAGTGACACTTGAAAAGACAACAACAAAAGTAAAACATAGTAAAAATACAATAATTAAAAAATAAAGTAAAAAAAAAAATGCAATAAAGGGCCATTATTTCACATAGGATTTCTTACACAAAGACTTTAAATGCGGAGCAGATTCTTACAGTCTTTCTAGCTTTCTTACTACTATTAGTAGACATCGACATCGCATTCAAATAGTTCTCCATGTCCCTTAAAAATACCACAAAGACAGGTTCTGAGAATCTGCATTTGAGAATGTAACATTTGCTTAAGAAAATAATAAAATTTATAATACAACAATTATGTTCTTTTTTTATTTTTATTTTTTATTGCATAACAAGAACAATAACAACATACATATACAGAGGATCACAATGTATTCAACTATTATCTATTACATTCATAATAGCATCAAAGGAAACAACAGAAAGAGAGAGAGAGAGAAAAAAAGACAGAAAAAAAAATATATATACAGGGGAAAAAAATTACAAAAAGTTGCAAAAAGAAAAGGATTCAAAAATTCTATACATCCGTTTCGCTTTTTTATTCCTTGCATCTTTTAGGGCCTCAATATAATGCTTAAGTTCAATTTTAAATAATATAATGTTAGGTTTATTATTATTCCATTTCACAATTATGTTCTTCTGTGGGCTCCGGCAGCGTGACGTCATCCGGCTGAACCGAGCGCAGGATTGATGAAGGAGTGGTTTCTCTTTCCGACCGCTGCTTCACTCAAAGCTGAGGAAGAAGAAGAAGAAGAAGAAGCTATTTCACTCAGCTTTACAAACGAACCATGCGCCTTCACACACAGCGTGTTTGAGGAATGAGAGACAGAGTCGGATCTTCTGCTTTGTGTTGTTCTGACTTCACTGCTGGGATGGTAAGCTCATTAAAATGCCTCGGAATGCTGTTACACCATCCACAGAGATCTGTGTCGAGCTAGGACAAAACACGGTTCGGTTTGCGGAAACAAAAGCGCTGTTTAGGAAAACTGTGGCATTCAAAACGTATGAATGAGCTGGAGTCGGGTGTGTAGTTTCTGAGGAAGTTCCCTGCAGTCAAACATAGTGCTTTAATAGTGCGATGGCTTTTGTTTGGGCCGTGTTTTAAAAATGCAGTGGTTTCTGGGTAAACACACTCTGCTTTATTGACTCCAGGGTTTGAGTTTTGGCCCTTTAAGGGTTCCGGATCGTCCCCCAGACTGGTCTTTATGTGAGGAACCACACCCTGCTGGACTCTGCTGGACTCTGCTGGACTGGAAGAGTCTGGATGCAGCTTCTGATGCTCTGGATTCACATCACATCTGTTAGATTAGCTTTTATTATGCCGTCTGGACAAAGTCTGGACACACTCTTAAACCTGAGACTGCACTGTAAATCAACTCAAATTAGACATTAAAACACTTTGAACTCACTCCACCAGCACCTGAAACCAGCTCTCAACTTTATCTTTTCTTTGACAAAAAAACAAAAACAAAGAATTTTTTTTTCTAAGAAAAATATATATTCTTTAATATATAATTTTATTTTGTTATAAATTATGTTATATATGTATTGTATATAATTTTCAAATGTTTACATAGTGTAAAATATTTCCCTTTTTCTTTTCTTTCTTTTTTTTAAATGTAATTTTATTGTTTTATATGCAACTTCCATAATAACCTTTTTAACCTTCAGGGAAACAATTTAGAATTTAAAAGTTGAAGTATTATAAAAACCTTTTTGTGCCAAACTCAGTTAACAAATAATTCCAAAATTTGGATTTTAAAATACTTCTGTATGATTTATTTTTTTATATAATAATACTAATACTAATACTACTACTAATAACACTAATAACAACAACAACAACAATAATATTATTGTTATTATTGTTATTATTATTGTTGTTGTTGTTGAATTGTGTGCTAGGCTGTATGTTATGTGTGTCTGATTGTTTGATTGCTGGCTGTGTTATTCAAGTCCAAAACAAATTTACCAAAAATGTGACATTCTATTCTATTCTATTCTATTCTATTCTATTCTATCCTATTCTATTCTATTCTATCCTATTCTAAGCATTTTAGGATGCTTAAGTTGAAAGCAAATAGATGAATCTAGTATAACCTGCTCTGTAGTGTTTAGGAAAAACTGTATCAAACTTGTGTGCATCTTGAATTAAGACTGCATTTCCCCTCTCAGATCTGACCGTTGTGTTTCTACAGAGCTGTGTTTAACAGTAATCACTTAGTAGGATATTATACATTTAGTACCTGCCGGCTAAACAGTGGCCTGTGATTTAGTGAGGAGAGTAATAATACAGGTGTTTGTTTGAGAAGAGAGAAGATAAATGTGCTTGTGTAAACTTGAGCCTCAGTGCCAAACGTCTGAATAGATGCTGCAGGATTTAATGTATTATACAGCATTAAAAACTCAATGAGCCGTGGCCCGGGCTAGAAGATTACTGTAGTTTTTCTAGAGAAAGTACTGGATGTTCAAGCAAAGCAGCAAGTGATTTATTTTTTTGACTGTAGTGTTGATCATAGATTATGCTTACATGCATATTCTGTTCATTTGACTCGTACTGTAAATTCAGCAGATTGAGCTGACTGTATAAAACCATAGTGAAATTTAAAGGAATTGTTCACCCAAAAATGCAAATTTGCTGAAAATGTGCTCACCCTCAGGTCATCCGAGATGTAAATGAGTTTGTTTCTTCATCAGGTTTGTAGAAATGTAGCACTGCATCAGTGTCTCATCAATGGATGCTCTGCAGTGAATGGGTGCCGTCAGAATGAGAGTCCAAACAGCTGATAAAAACATCACAATAATCCACAAGTAATCCACAGCACTCCAGTCCATCAGTTAACATCTGGAGAAGACAAAAGCTGAAACACATCCAGCATTAAGACGCTTTTATCTAAAATACGAGTCCATAGTCCATAATAACTCTTCCTCCAGTGAAAAAGTGTTCTGGTGTGAATCAGGAGAGAAATCTGCACAGATCAAGCAGCGTTTAAACAGCTCTAAACACATATGTGGCTGGATTTTGATGTGAAAGACAACAGATGCACTTTTTCACTGGAGGAAGTGTTATTATGGATTATGAACTCGTATTTTAGTTAAAAACGTCTTAATGCTGGATTAGTTTCAGCTTTTCTCTTCTCCAGATGTTAACTGATGGACTGGAGTGCTGTGGATTACTTGTGGATTATTGTGATGTTTTTATCAGCTGTTTGGACTCTCATTATGACGGCACCCATTCACTGCAGAGCATCCATTGCTGAGACACTGATGCAATGCTACATTTCTACAAACCTGATGAAGAAACAAACTCATCCTGATCTTAGATGTACATTTTCATTTTTTGGTGAACTAGGCTATTCCTTTGAGTCTAGATTAATTTTTTCAACAGCACTGCATTGAAAGTCACTGACAAAGTGATCGAGGCCAACAAAAACAGTCTGAGGCTTTCTGAGAATCCAGAAGGAAGGAATGAGTGAGGAAAAGCGCTATTAGACCTCAGACTGTTTGAAGTTCATGCAGACAGTTCCTGCGATCTATAAAGTGTGCAGTTTAATCATGCTGTGCTTTTATGCATGTGGAAAGAATTACTAAGTTGTTTAAGCCTGACTAGTTATTTTGAACTTTGTCTCAAAAGAGAGTTAAATCGGTCTCAGTTTCTGAAGAGCGTAGCGGTGCTGTTGTCTGACCACATGCTTTGTGCTGAGTGCAGGGTTTGTCCGCAGAAAGCGGTCTGATTATGACTAAAGCATAGCGCAGGGGTGACGTCGTCTCATATTACTGAACGCTGACCTGCTGGAAGAGTTTAGTCAGAGCTCACACGAGTCTTTACTTTTACGAGATTACCGTACAGTCGTGTAATTGTGCTGCTTATGCTCAGAACTTGATCATGTTTCTCTTAAAACACAAAGATAAGGTGGAGATCTGAGCGAGCGGATCACAAAGTCAGCTAGTAATGCAGCTGTTTGTGTCTGTCAGTGGGTTAAAGACCACATGAAATCAAAACTGGACTCTTGTGAGTCTTTAGCTATATCTGCTTCTGCAGGAGGTAAAAAAAAAACTGTATTGGATGCTTTTCCTAAATATAAAGGAAATTAAATATATTCATGAATAAATCTACTGTTAAAAAATTCTTTAATGTTTTTGAAAGGAGTCTCTTCTGTTCAGCAAGGCTGCATTTATTTGATCAAAAATGCAGTGAAAATTGTGCAATATTATTATAAGTTAAAATAGCTGTGAATATCTGTTAAACTGTAATTTATTTCTGTGATGCGCAGCTATATTTTCAGCATCATTACTCCAGTCTTCAGTGTCACATGATCTTCAGAAATCATTCTAATATGCTGATTTGCTGCTCGAGAAACATTTCTGATTATTATCAATGTTGAACACAGTTGTGCTGCTCAATATTTTTGTGGAAACTGTGATGCATTTTATTTTTCAGGATTCACAGATGAACAGAAAGTTCAAAAGAGCAGCATTTATTTGAGATAGAAATTTACTGTAACATTATAAATGTCTTTACTGTCACTTTTGATCAATTTAATGCGTCCTTGATGAATAAAAGTATTAATTACCTTCAAAAAAAACTGAGTGACCCCAAACGTTTGAACTGTAAAAAGCAGGATTTCTTTTCCTGTTACAATAAGAAACATGTCGTCACAGGAAAGAAAACAATCCATTTCATGTGGTTTTTAGAGGTTTGACTTACCTTTTTCCAGAGAAAAGAAGGAAAGGAAGAGGAAGCGAGAAAAGGATGTAGAAATTGTGACCAGGTTTAACAGGATGCACTGAAATGTAAAATTAGATATATTAACATCCTGGTCATCAACCAAGTGACCATATAAGCCATGCACTACAGTAGAAAACAAAGTGAATTCTATTGCATTTCAGTAAATGTGAAAATGTTCACTTTTAGTCGTCTAAATATAACAGAAGCATAACAGACTTTATAGGAGTGGAAACGGAAAAAGTGAATTCACTTTATTTTTATTCCAGGTGTGAACAGAATCCAGGAGTCACTCATGAACTCTAACAACAATAGCAATGTTTTAGTTAATTAATATTAGTAACTAGAGATGACTGGCAATTTTTAGGATGCACTTGAAGTTAAATGCATTTGTTGCTAACTCATTGAATTTAACTATAGAATAGAGTTGAACAAATAACCAAAATCATTCATGAAACATCAGTAGAACAAAATCTTGTTTAAATCATTCATAGATGAATTGGTGCATTGAATCCAATGACAAATTACATAAGAAAACTTGTGTGAACTGTTCAGTAATGACAGCAATTACAGTTTAACACATATTCACATAGAAACAAGTTATTTTAAATTGTAATAATATTTCACAATATTCGTGTTTTTATTGTCTATTTGATCAATTAAATTAAGTCTAGGTGAGTATAAAAGACTGAGCATAAAACTTACAGATGCCAAACTTTAATAATAATAATCACCATCATCATCAATATTATTATTATTATTATTATTGTTATTATTTTTATTTTTATCATCAATGTAAAAATGTGGAAATGTAAGATAAAATACAAACATTAAAAAAAAAAAATCTTGAAATGTAAAAAAATTGGAAATATATAAATATGGAAATACATAAATTTTAATAAATAACTAAATATATAAATAAATGAAATAAACAATAAAGTTAAAATATTTAAAAAAAAGTTAAAAATAAATACAGAAAATAAATAATGATTAAAGGAAAAAAAAAGATGCAGAAATAAATTCACGACTAAATTTAAAAAAAAGCAATTGCATTTATTTTATTAAATCATATTTATTTATTTTCTCATGCAATTTACTCCTGTCATAGCACCTTTTGCAGTAACGCTGAGAATGTATTTGTATAATAATAATCACCATCATCATCAATATTATTATTATTATTATTATTGTTATTATTTTTATTTTTATCATCAATGTAAAAATGTGGAAATGTAAGATAAAATACAAACATTAAAAAAAAAAAATCTTGAAATGTAAAAAAATTGGAAATATATAAATATGGAAATACATAATAATTAATAAATAACTAAATATATAAATAAATGAAATAAACAATAAAGTTAAAATATTTAAAAAAAAGTTAAAAATAAATACAGAAAATAAATAATGATTAAAGGAAAAAAAAAGATGCAGAAATAAATTCACGACTAAATAAAAAAAAAAGCAATTGCATTTATTTTATTAAATCATATTTATTTATTTTCTCATGCAATTTACGCCTGTCATAGCACCTTTTGCAGTAACGCTGAGAATGTATTTGTGTTGCGCTAATATGAATTGAATTGTGCATTTTGACAAGTAGCGCAGTGTGAAATCAAGTTTGCGAGGCTGAAAGTGTTTGCGTTCATATACTGCACTTTCATGAAGTTTGTGGCCTAAATCAGTATTGAGTCCTTTAGAAGCTTGTTTTGACATCACATATATTTGAACACTTAGATTGTCTGTGTGTTCACCGCACTGGAAAGGTCAAGATCCGGCCATAAATCATGAAACATTGACCCTTTTAAGATGATGAATTTCACAGCAGCCAAACGTGGTGTGTGTGTGTGTGTGTGTTTATATATCTATAATTTAGATATAAACCCTGTGTGTTTTCAGTCGTCCCTTCCATCAGTCACTCAGCTCCAGGTTAATCAGTCTCTCTCTCTGTTTTTCCCCACAGTGCCGTGATTGAAAGATCTGCCCTGCTGTTACACACACTCATCGTGGGATCACACACACACACACACACACACACACACACACACTCTCACTCTCGTCTCAGCATGCTGGCTCTCCTGTTGTGTGCTCTGCTGGCTCTTCACGCTGACGGTGGGTGATCTTCTGCTCCCTACATGCTGATTAGCCAAAGATCACAACCTGTTAACCTGAACCACACAACAAACAAACAAGCAAAGATAGAAATTAATAAACAGGCCAGGGCTACAAAATCATGGGAAACTGCACGCACGCGCACACACACACACACACACACACACACGCACATTTATTTTTTATTTTGGCAGGTGGCTTACACTGCAATTTAAATATTTTTTAAAAGAAATTAATACTTGTATACATCAAGGATGCATTAAATTGATCAAAAGTGACAGTAAAGACATTTATAATGTCTTTACTGACATTTATAATGTTTATTAAAAGCCTTTTGAACTTTTTGAAAATTCAGCTTTGATCACAGAAATAAATTGCAGTTTAACAGATATTCACATAGAACAAAGTTATTTTAAATTGTAATAATATTTCACAATATTACTGTTTTTATTTTATATTTGATCAATTAAATGCAGTCTAGGTGAGTATAAAAGACTGTGCATAAAACTTACAGATGCCAAACTTTAATAATAATAATCACTGTCATCATCATCATCATCATTATTATTATTATTATTATTATTATTATCAATAATAATATTACTATTTATTTAAAAAAAATATATAATTTGTTTTGTGATATATATTATAATTATATTTTCATAATTAATTTTTTTAAGTGTGGGTTAAGTGTCCAGTTTGAAAACATGTATAGTGTATACGGTCTATACTTAATAACAGAACAACAAAAAGCAGATAAATAATATTGAAAAGTGATCCCCATTGATCTTGGAGTGATGTTATTAAATTAGAAACTACGACAGTGATGCAGTTTCATTAGATTACATGCATCTAAAATCATGCATGACATTGACATGTTCTGAAATATCAACGTTTGCACTGACAAAATGCTAGAATGTGTGTCTGTGAAATTTGGTTTTATAGACACTCAGCGTGAAAAAAGATTTGATCCTTTCCTATTAAAAGTCCATCAGAGGCTTAAATGGCATATCCTTAGTTAAATTTGCATAATGCATAAAGGGATTCTTGCGTGAATATTATAAGATAGAATCCAAAATGAGCTCTTTAATTGATTAATACCTGCCTCTCTGCAGGTAAAACTGTCTCTCTAGACTTTATACTAATGCAAAGACTGTTTACAGCGGCGTAAAACGGTGAAGGTCAGAAATGTGCTGAGGAAAGTGAAAAAATCAAGTCTGTGATTTTTAAGGTTATTCTTTGAAAAGAAAAGAGCGAGGAAGACAGAAGAAAGGTTTTCCCCTCTGACTCAGATGCTGTGGCCCAGTTTTGCTGTTTGGGCTTGTGTTGTGTGCGTCTGCGGATGAAAACCAGCGCTCGGGTGTGGCGTGTTGAACTAAAACCACAGTTATGACTCTGTTTCACAGCTCACAGTTTAATCCCGGTTATAGAAGTGTGCTGGAACTGTGAGCGTTATTGCTGAGAGGATCCTCAAAATACGTGAGGAGTGTCTAAAATACAATCTAAGAAGTCTCTCAACTTTTACCTTTCAACAGAAGAGCGTAACTCAATATACGAGACATGAATTATGAGCTCATATGCCTCCATGATATCATTCCCAGTTTCTCCATTTTTCTGTATTTTGGACACATATATGGTACACTAGTTACAGCTTAGGCCCTGCAATTGGACAGCTGCTAATGTGGTTTCCCAAAGCAGCGCGTCCTGAGGAGACCTAGACAGAGTTTTGCTGCATTTCGCTGATTTTTGGGGAGAATCTGTGAATTTTGACATAAAATGTGTTAAACTGAAGTTCTAAACTTTTACTAGGAATGTGGGCCGTGTAGAACTCCTTACCAAGTATTGCATAATAAATTGGTTTGATAGGATTCTTGAAGGAATAGTTCACCAAAAAATGAAAAATCTGCTGAGAATGTATTCATCCCCAAGCCATCTGAGATCAGGATGAGTTTGTTTCTTCATCAGATTTAGAGAAATGTAGCACTGCATCAGTGTATCAGCAATGGATGCTCTGCAGTGAATGGGTGCCGTCAGAATGAGAGTCCAAACAGCTGATAAAAACATCACAATAATCCACAAGTAATCCACAGCACTCCAGTCCATCAGTTAACATCTGGAGAAGACAAAAGCTGAAACTAATCCAGCATTAAGACGTTTTTAACTAAAATACCATTGAGTCCATAATCCATAATAACGCTTCCTCCAGTGAAAAGGTGTTCTGGTGTGAATCTGCACAGATCAAGCAGCGTTTACAAGCCAAAACAGCTGTTGTTGTGTATCAATGTTGTGTGTTGTTGCTGTTGTTGTTGATGATGGTGTTGTTGTTGTGTATCAATGTTGTGTGTTGTTGTTGATCTTGTTGCTGTTGTTGTTGTTGTTGATGAATTCACATGGAAATCAATCTCTCACATACAGATGATTTGATCTATGTGTGGTCCGGTGTTACCCATGATGCATTGTGATGCTAATGTCGCTGAGGTGATGCTCTAGCGCGCTATTTTGTGTTTATTTTATTATTAAAGTGAATATGAATGTTCGCCGGTTCCCGCCTCCTTCTTCCCGTGACTACGAACTTTGTTACAATGGTGTTGTGTATCAATGTTGTTGTTGTTGCTGTTGTTGTTGATGATGGTGTTGTTGTTGTGTATCAATGTTGTTGTTGCTGTTGTTGTTGTTGATGATGGTGTTGTTGTGTATCAATGTTGTGTGTTGTTGTTGATCTTGTTGCTGTTGTTGTTGTTGTTGATGATGATGTGTGTTGTTGATGATGATGTTGTTGTTGCTGTTGTTGTTGATGATGATGTGTGTTGCTGTTGTTGATGATGATGGTGTTGTGTATCAATGTTGTTGTTGTTGCTGTTGTTGTTGATGATGGTGTTGTTGTTGTGTATCAATGTTGTTGTTGCTGTTGTTGTTGTTGATGATGGTGTTGTTGTGTATCAATGTTGTATTTTGTTGTTGTTGCTGCTGTTGATGATGATGGTGTTGTTGTTGTGTATCAATGTTGTGTGTTGTTGTTGTTGTTGCTGTTGTTGATGATGGTGTTGTTGTTGTGTATCAATGTTGTGTGTTGTTGTTGCTGTTGTTGTTGTTGATGATGATATTGATGATGATGTGTGTTGCTGTTGTTGTTGATGATGATGTGTGTTGCTGTTGTTGCTGTTGTTGATGATGATGGTGTTGTTGTTTTGTATCAATGTTGTATGTTGTTGTTGCTGCTGTTGTTGATGATGGTGTTGTTGTTGTGTATCAATGTTG
>NW_015630418.1:396347-410124 GCF_001515625.1 Sinocyclocheilus rhinocerous | reverse complement strand
TGTTGTTGTTGTTGTTGCTGTTGTTGATGATGGTGTTGTTGTTGTGTATCAATGTTGTGTGTTGTTGTTGTTGATGATGGTGTTGATGATGATGTGTGTTGCTGTTGTTGTTGTTGTTGATGATGGTGTTGATGATGATGTGTGTTGCTGTTGTTGTTGTTGATGATGGTGTTGATGATGATGGTGTTGTTGTTGTTGTTGTTGTTGTTGATGGTGTTGTTGTTGTTGCTGTTGTTGATGATGATGGTGTTGTTGTTGTGTATCAATGTTGTATGTTGTTGTTGTTGCTGTTGTTGTTGATGATGGTTTTGTTGTTGTGTATCAATGTTGTGTGTTGTTGCTGTTGTTGATAATGATGTTGTGTGTTGTTGTTGCTGTTGTTGTTGTTGATGATGATGTTGTGGAGCTCCAGGCTGTGCTCCTGCAGGCCGTGAGGATGTTGTTTTCCCTGAGGCTGTTGTCTGCACAAGGACGCACTGTACCGCACATGAGACTGAATGAATATAGAGTCACGCTCAACCGTGTGCGGCTTCTCTTTGATAATTTCAGGCTTAAGGCAAGATCATTGGCCTTTCACCCAGATTAGCTCCACACATGAAACCGAGATGATCATTCATGCCGTGCATCTCTAAAAGAGAACAGAGACGCTTCATAACCTCACACTTCACTGCTCAGCCGATAATACGTTTTACTCCATGAGCTCGTATTATGTTTTCAGTCTGTGTAATTTTATGCTATATGTGCTTTTTAGCGTGTCTAACGCTAATTGTCGATTAATTCACTGATTAATCAGTAGACTTTGTTTATTCAGCTTTTGCAATTAGTTAAAATACTGTTATACAGTACATATTCTAACAAATAAATAAAGGTAATCACTTCAGCTTTTGAAAATCATATTATGTAATTACAATTATTGTACAATTAATTTATACAATTAAATATATTTGGCACACAAAATGAGATGACAGACAGAGAAACTCTCTCATTCAGCTATATGAATAAGTAACTGAATGACACATCATTCTGCCTGACATCTCCTTTTGTAAGTCATATGGATAAGAAACAAAATAAAGGTAAGCGATACGACGCTTTATTTTTAGATAAACTATTTTATTCACAACATAATCTCTCTTAAAATACCTTATAAGGTTATGATAATCAAAACAGTCATGAGCTAGATCAAGCTTCATTACTTTATCACTTTAGTGAAATATTTTATTTCCACTAATAAAAATATTTATCATTAGCTAGCTCCACACTGGAGAGCCGATTTATAACAGAAAATCAAGTTGCTATTCTAACTGAAAGCGACACTGACTCTGGTATTTCTTGTTTAAAACTATAAAGCTGCTTGATTTAAGGCCATCTATTGCATAAAGTACTATGTAAATAAACGTGACTGGACTTTACTGGAGTACTGAACTGCAGAGCTCATGCAAACATCCACATCGCTGTAACCAGATGCTTTCTTAACTGCTGCTTTCTCACCGCTGTCCGTTTTTGTTGTTTATTTTGTTATTGAGAGGAAAGCGCACAGCAGCTTCCGGTTCGACTGCGTTTGCTCTGAAGCGCTGTGTGTTCTTCTCTTGAATTGCATCCAGGAGGGCTGAATTACAGACTTGTGCTACAGCGCCACACTGGTCAAACCGCATTATTGCAGGCTCTTACATTAGGTCACATGAGATCAAACGACTACTCGACTACAAAAAATATTTGTAGACAATTTTATTGTCAACGTTGTCGATAATGTCGACTAATCGTTTCAGCCTTATGTCAGAGCCTCATCTGCGTCAGCTGAGAGAGAGCTGGATATTTATGAAATGATATTTACTCAGTGAATGTCATTATGATTTGACAATATCATCCTATCAGACCAATAAAGCCCTTTGAGCAGAACTTCATCTCCGAGAAAGAGAGGAGAACGGCTGTTGTTGTGTATCAATGTTGTGTGTTGTTGTTGTTGCTGTTGTTGATGATGATGATGGTGTTGTTGTTGTGTATCAATGTTGTTGTTGCTGTTGTTGTTGTTGATGATGATATTGATGATGATGTGTGTTGCTGTTGGTGTTGATGATGATGTGTGTTGCTGTTGTTGTTGTTGATGATGATGGTGTTGATGATGATGTGTGTTGCTGTTGTTGTTGTTGATGATGATGGTGTTGTTGTTGTACAAAAAATATTTGTCGACAATTTTATTGTCAACGTTGTCGATAATGTCGACTAATCGTTTCAGCCTTATGTCAGAGCCTCATCTGCGTCAGCTGAGAGAGAGCTGGATATTTATGAAATGATATTTACTCAGTGAATGTCATTATGATTTGACAATATCATCCTATCAGACCAATAAAGCCCTTTGAGCAGAACTTCATCTCCGAGAAAGAGAGGAGAACGGCGCATTTGGAGATCATGTGACACACTGAGATGTTATTATGTTTGGACAATATCAGAGCCATAAATCTCATTCACATGGAAATCAATCTCTCACATACAGATGATTTGATCTATGTGTGGTCCGGTGTTACCCATGATGCATTGTGATGCTAATGTCGCTGAGGTGATGCTCTAGCGCTCCGTCAGATACATGGCCTTGCAAATGACTTCTTCTGTAGGCCGCTGACAGTGAGAATTGAAAATCTAAAGGCTCCGAGTTAAATTGGAGTTTTATTCTGTGTATTAGAGTGTGAGCGGTGTCTTTAGGGCTTTATTGGGTGCTGTGAGCATCACTGATGCCTTAGATTGTGTTGCTTGTTGAGGAGAGGCGTGCAATTACCTTTTCTGAGTGATAAAACACATCATTTCAGCCTGACAGACGATAAAATGAGCAGAAAATCTGAGCACCTACAACACCCTAGCAACCACTTAGCAGTCACCCTAGCAACCACCTAGTACAGCCTAATAACCACCTGGAATACCCAAGCAACTGCATAGCAACAACCCAGAACACCCTAAAGGCAATTAAACACCCTAGCAACCACCTAACAACCACCCAGAATACCATAGCAACCACCAGAACACCCTCAAGTCAATTGATCGCCTTAGCAACCACCAGAACACCCTAAAGACAATTGAACACCTGAGCAACCACCTAAGAACCACCCAGAATACCCCAGCAACTGCAGAGCAACCACCTAACAACCACACAGAACACCCAGAAACCCAGAATACCATAAAGGCACCCAAAACACCCTAGCAAGCAAAAAACATCCGGAAGACCCCAGAAAGCACCTGAAATACCCTAGCAACCACCCAGAACACCCTAGAAACCACCTGACAACCATCTAGAACATCCTAAAATGCATGTAAAATATAGAAGGCGCCCAGAACACCTTATCAAATGCCTTGGTCACCCTAGCAACTACACTGAACACCCAGCAATCTCAAAGCAACCACCCTGAATACCCTAGCAACCATATAGTAACTCATAAAAAAACAACCTAACAACCACCTAGCAACCACCCAAAACACCTTAGCAACCACCTAAATATCACACAGAAGACGTAGAAAAACCCTAAAATACCATAGCAACCACCTAACAACCATCCAGAACATCCTAGCATCTAAGCATCTAAAATATCCAAGCAACCCTATCGAATGTCTTGATCACCCTAGCAACCATGTTGAACACCCAGCAACCTCTCAGAATACCCTAGCAACCATATAGCTCAGTTTAAACCCCCCAGCACCTCTCATGACAGTCCTGCATCATGGTTTCAGTGAGTTTTGTGTAATCACATCTCTCAGTGTCTACAGAGAGTCTGGTTTGTTGATGGTGTTAGGTTTCCTGCTGCTATGTTGTGTTTCTATCACTGGAGGGCGATAGAGCCTCACCGCTGTGATTGAATACAGCCACTAATGAGGTGCACACACTTCTGTTGTGAGTGTGTGTGCGTGTGTGTGTGCATGTGTGTGTTTGTGTGCGTGTGTGTGTGCGTGCATGTGTGTGTTTGTGTGCATGTGTGCGTGTGTGAGTGTGCGTGTGTGTGTGTAAGTGTGTAAGTGTGTGTGTGTGCGTATGTATGTGTGTAATGTTGCCGCTGGACTGATGGAGGTCTGATAGCGTCTCTTATCGAGCTCTCAAATGAAGCTGCGTGTCTCTCTGCAGGTAGATATTGAGCTCTGTGTTTCTCGCTGGTATTGAGCGCTGTTATTCCAGGCTTTGTCTGTTTGTGCATGTGCTTATTGGCCTTTGAGCTTCAGCAGGGCTGATATCGGTCTGAAGGGTTTGTTGTATTAGCAGAAGAGCAGCAGGACTCTCCGTTATTGAACACCACGCATTGAACCTTCATGCTTTACCGCCTGTGTTATGAAAGATGGAGATGATGATGGACAGAGAGAGACGGAGAGAGAGATGGAGAAAGAGAACAAATACTCACTCTTACAAAAACATTTACCATTTTTGTTGTTGTTGCTGAAATACATCATCTGTGGGAGCCCATTTTCACCATTTAGTAAAGATAATTGCGTCTACCTACAGTTCGGATTTTGATTATTTTTTCTTTCTTCTCAGTTTATATCTCACAATTTTGTTTTCTTGCTTCCGCCATAATAATTTAGACTTTTTTCTTGCTTTTGCAAGTTTATCGCAGAATTTTGAGTTTGTCTTACTGCTCTGGGTTTATATCTCACGATTCTGAGTTTGCATCTTACGATAAATCTTTTTGTTTCTGCCAAAGAATACAAAATAAAAAAGGCAATTGCAACTTTTTTATGTCACAATTCACAATTCTGAGTTTATTTCTAACAGCTTTCTGAGCTTTTAACTCATAATTCTGAAAAAAAGTCAAAATTGTGATATTAAACCCAGAACTGCGAGAAAAAAAAAAATCTGAATCGTGAGACAAAAAGGTACAATTAACTTTGTTTTTGATTTTGTGGCAAAAATGGCTTCCGTAATAATCTCAGCTTAATTTTTTTAATTGGTCATTGGGATTTTGTAGCCAATCAACTGTGCTGTAAATGTCATGTGACTCACAGGAAATGACATCATGGCAGCACTGATCAGCTGTGATGTTGACTCACTGACTCAATGTGAAAGTGCAATATTATATTTGTAGAGTATTTTTAGCTGTGTAGACTAGATCAGAAGTGTATTTAAATGTGACATCCTCCAGGACTGAACAGCAGAGACCAGCATTTATTTGAAACAGAATCTTTTGTAACATTATAAACATCACTTTTGATGCATTTCATGCATATTTGTTTGATAAAAGTATTATTTGCTCATACGTTTCATTTGCTCAAAAAGTATTATTTGCTCATAAGTTAAACATAAGACGTCCTCCTCATTATAAACAAAGCATTTATTTAATCAAGCTCCAAAAACGGCTCGTTTTGGATCCAATGGGACAAGGTGACATCACCTAGCACCATTCATTTGCATAAACACGCCTCCAGATGAATACATCAGCATAGGCCCCGCCCACTGGCGTTCAGTCACTTAAAAAAGTGTTGCGTCAAAAGCAAATAGAAATGACAATCACTGCGCTATCTTGTCTACACTGGATACAGTAAACAGATGTGCGTTCACTTTCTGTCTGTCATCAGGACAAATGGAGTGAAAGAACGTTTGCGTTTGGTTTAAACAGCTCGTTCAAGTCTGTGTACAGATATCAGAAGGATCCCAGCGTAAGGAACAAGTGGACAGTTTATTGTTAATGGCGTCCCAGATTGTGTCGGAGGGTTTTGTTTTGTCTGGAAATAGCCGTTTAATTTTGATTATGTTTGTATTACACTCAAAACATGCAATAGCAAGGTGGCGTTGATTGTTTACTATGCAGTGACGTTAGCCAATCATAACAGTGGCTGATTACTGACGAGCCTTAAAGGACACGCCCCTTTTAAAACCAGCTTGTTTTAGACCGCAGGGTCAGAATGAGGGTTGAAAATAATAATTTTTCCACATGATTATTAGTATTATTATTTTTTTTGTGCAACAAACTTTATTAACCTTATAAGTAAACCTCAAAGAACATATTAAAATGTTAAAAACAAATCCATGTTATGACCCATTTAACACAAAGTGACGGATGCAAATTCAGATTAGCCTTTATTCCACCGTCTCTCTGCTCAAACGCACACCTACAGCTCGGCTGAAAGCGTCTTCCAGATCAATCATGGCTGGTATTTAGACTCTTCCCGCTCTCTTACATAATTCCTAATCCTGGCATTCAGCGCAGACACGGGCCAGATTCACATTTAAAGCGTCTGAATGAGGATCTGGAGCTCTTTTCACTGCTCTTCAGTGCTTTAGTTTGCAGCTATTGAACCAGATATTTCTGCTGTTTCTGCCTGAGCGCGTGTTTTAATCTTTTAATTGTTTTCATAAATCAGCTGCTGATATATATAGCATTTATGGATGAAGCCGTTCATGTTAGTAAGTTATATAGACATTATGTATGTTTTTTTTCCAATTCAAAATTATTTAATTTAATTTTATTTTATTTATTTACAGATAATACATTTTATTTATTAATACATTTATTTTATTTTATTTACAGATAAATATAAAGTTTAAAAGAACAGAATTTATTTGAAACTGAAATCTTTTGTCACATTATAAACATCACATTTTGAACAATTTCATGAATCTTTGCTTTATAAAAGTATTATTTTCTTTTTGTTTGACCCCTGATGAAGCTGATGCTAATATCTAGAGAGAGACTGATGGTTTATTTAATTTAATTTAATTTAATTTTATTTTATTTAATTTTATTTTATTTTTCCCTTAAAGTAATTTGAGTCAGTCCTTTTATTATATTCATACTACTAATATAATAAGGCAATATTCAGCAAGGATGCATTCAATTGATCAAAAGTAAAGACATTTACAATGTTACAAAAGATTTTCAGCAGAAGTAATGATGCTGAAACTCAGCTTTGCATCACAGGATTAAATAATGTTTTAAAATCTATTACAATAGAAAAGAGTTGTTTTAAACTGTAATAATATTTCACAATATTACTGTTTTTACTGTATTTCTGATCAAATAAATGCAGCCTCAGTGAACAGAAGAGACTTCGGGAACCAGATGAGTCCTCTGCACAATCTGACTCTGCTGCAGCCTAGAATTAAACTGCTGGTTTCGTCCGGCCAGAGGAGAACGGAACACTATTTCAACACACTACTTCCCTGTTTAATACTGTAAAGCTGCTTTGACACAATCTGCATTGTAAAAAGCACTATATAAATAATGGTGACTTGACTTCTTTCAAAAACATTACAAATTTTACTGACTAGACAGTAACTGACAAGTTATTATATAGTGTTCAAATACTTAAAAATACCTGTCAACAAATAATTACAAAGAAACAACATTTTTAAGTAGAAAACATGATATAGTATTTTCTTGTAAAACATAAAACTGCAGTATTTTTGTTGTAATGCAGTAATTTTTACAGTGTAGTATGTTGGGTTTATAGCTGTTTTTTTTTTAATGGAGTTACACTACAGTATTGTAAATAAGTATTTAAATCTTATACTGTGGCACAACGCAGTCTTGAGCATCTGAGACTGGAATGATCCGTTTTATAATGGAATATTATAAAGTCAGAGACTTTTTTCCGTTTCATTGTCACACTTTAGAAAGTTCTTCAACACACACACGCAAGCAAGCACGCACACACTCACGCACACACGCACACACACACACACTCAGACACACACACACACACACTCACTCACACACACACACACACTCACTCGCACGCACACACACACACACACGCACGCACGCACGCACGCACGCACTCACACACGCAGAGCGCTGTCCCCTGTGTGGCAGCAGATTGAGGTTGATTTGAGCTTCATTAATGATGGTGTGAGCAGCTCGCTGAGGACAGACGCGTTCCTGAAGTTTCCGTGACGTCAAGCGCTCCTGTCGCTAGCTCCTCCTGCTGGGATGGTGAGATGCTGTAAATGTGCTATTACCAAAATAAAGCATGAGAACGTCACGTACAGAGAGTCATTCGAGGCTGCTGAGTCCCGTATTGCTTGAACAGCAGGATTTGGTCATAGTTCCTGTTATTATCCAGGACTTTGGTTTTCTGATGGCAGAAAGGCCAGTGTGAGTAAAGAAGGCCATGTTTTATGACTTTTCTTTCTTGCGCTCAGATGCATGAATTATCAAACACACTTAAAAAATTAAAGAATCAATCATAGTTCACATGCATAAATTAAAGCATTTATTCCTGAATCCATCAAACATTCAGAAGGCTTTAATATCTTTTCTCTCCCGTCTCTTGTGTTTGGATGAGATGCTCTACTGTTAGTTTAGATGAAGAGCTGACAGAATAATTAGGAAACTCAAATCCTCATCTCATATGGAAATGCTGATGTGTATTTATCACAGTGAGGGCCTCAGTCTCTCCATCATGGTGACAAAAACACTGTGTGTCAATATTAGTTTGTTTGCGTGTGCCGTTAAAGTCTATTTATTTATTTATTTATTTTTATTTTTTTATAACATATACTGTATTTTATATATTTACACACACACACACACACACACACACATATTGTTAGCAAGAACAAATGTCAGAAAACTTTTTCTTTTGAATGGTTGTGATTGCAGAAAAATGTTTTTTTGCTTGACCACCCTAACCAGACAAACTTTGATGTTTTGTTTTTTTGCAGCTCAGTTTCTATTATAGCTCTTCTTTTTGCTCTGAGGAGGAAGTTTTGAGTTCTGAACTGTACAATATGTTTTCATTATTCATCAAGCTCTTTTATCTGACAAGATCAATGAAGGTATGCTTCCTAATGCCTGCGCTCTCTCTGTGTCTCTGCAGCTCTTGACGTCCGTGTCCCAGAATCCCCTGCGGTGGCTCTGTTCGGGTCGGACACCGTCCTCAACTGCTCTTTCTCGGCCGTCTCAGAGTTTAATCTGTCTGATTTGAGCGTGTTCTGGCAGCTCTCGGACACCAAGCGTGCCGTTCACAGCTTCTGGCAGAGCCGCGATCAGCTGAGCGATCAGGAGGAGCGCTTCTCCAACCGCACCAGCCTGTTCCCAGATCAGCTTGTGTCCGGAAACGTCTCACTGCTGCTGAGGAGAGTGCGTGTGGCGGATGAGGGAAGCTACTCGTGTTTCGTCAGGGTTCAGACGTACGGCAGCGCAGCCATGCTGATGCAAGTCGCAGGTAACCAATCACAAATCACACGGGACATTCAACTTTTCAATTCAAGTTTATTTGTATAGCGCTTTCCACGATGCAAATCGTTGCAAAGCAGCTTTACAGAAAATGTTAAGTTTCTACATTATATTTAGGAGTAGGTTATTAGTGGTGACTATGGCAGAAATGTACAGTAAGAATCATGCAGTTAGTTACAAATTACATACAATCAAACAGACGGTGAACACTATTAACAGCAATGATCATATGTTGCGATTAAACTTAAGCAAAATTTGGTGGTTTTAAATTTAGAAGTTTCATCTGGTCTTGTTGAGATATATAGTTGAGTATCATCAGCATAACAGTGGAAACTAATCCCGTATTTTCTAATAATATTACGAAGGGGCAACATGTATATGGAGAATAGCAGAGGACCTAGGACAGATCCTTGTGGCACTCCATACTTTACTGGTGATAATTGAGATGACTCCCCATTTAAAGGCTGCTTTTATTTGACCAAAATAGTTAAAAAATTTGATATATTATTACAGTTTAAAACAGCTGTTTTCTATGTGAATATCTGTTAAACTGTAATTTATTTCTGTGATCTGCAGCTGTATTTTCAGCATCATTACTCCAGTCTTCAGTCACATGATCCTTCAGAAATCATTCTAGTATTCTGATTTGCTGCTCAAGAAACATTTATTTGAAATAGAAATATATAATGTCCTTACTGTCGCTTTTCATCAATTTAATGCTTCCTTATTTAAATAAAAGTATTCATTTGTTTTCCTTTTTCATATATTATGTATCCCAAACTTTTGAATAGTAGTGCATCAGTTTCCACAAAAATATTGTGCAGCACAGCTGTTTTCAACATTGATAATAATCAGAAATGTTTCTTGAGCAGCAAATCAGCATATTAGAATGATTTCTGAACATCATGTGACACTGAAGACTGGAGTAATGATGCTGAAAATACAGCTGCGCATCACAGAAATAAATTACAGTTTAACAGATATTCACTTAGAAAACAGCTATTTTAAATTATAATAATATTTCACATTTTTACAGTATTTTTGATCAAATAAATGCAGCCTTGGTGAGCAGAAGATACTTTTTATTCAAAAACAATATATATATAAAAAAGTAATCATTCCAATCATTTGACCATTAATGCACATGCTACTTTGTTCATATGCATTCATCAAATGTTATAGATTGTTGCTTTAAAGTTAAACTGCTCTGTTAGCAGCATTTGTTGTCAAATAATAATTTAGACTTTTCACAGTTTTTTAAAGCAAACATCCCACTTACAGTAACTCACAGAGCCTTATATTTGTGTTAAAACATAACTTGAATTATTCAGTAATAATGATGATTGTTTTCTATGTGTTAGGATAACTAAAAGCCTAAATACAAATATTGAACTTAATAATCATCATATAAAGTGAACGTGTGTCTTCAGAATACTTGGATTAAACCACTTGTTTTATGAACTTTTTGAAGCATTTAATCAAGCTCAAAATATCTTCATTTGTGTTTGGAAGATGAACCAAACTCTTATGGGTCTGGAAGGACTTTGAATGAGTGACTGATGATACGTTTTTCTGTCCAAATTCACAGCTACATCAGCACAGCACACTAATTAAGACACACACAGAAAAATAAATAAATAAATAAAATGTGCTAATTAATGTGCAAAAAAAAAATCTAAAAGTAGTTAGCCTCACTAATTGACTGGTCGTTTGCTGGTGTGATTCTACCGTAAGCGCCTTATTGTTGCATTTTTTAATAAACTGAGAAACAAGTTGAAATAATTTTCTGTGATGATCGACATTATGCCACAGACGCTATCAATAGAGCTTAAGCCGTATTGAACCCGAGCGGTCCTTTAATCTAGAAAATCGACTGTCTACAGAATCTACTGCTCCTATAGAATACATATCATCTATATGAGACGGCAATCAGATATTTATAACTGAAATATTATTGCTGGCAGTGCTGCGGGCCTCTGAACGGACGCCGGATATCAAGCACTGTCATTATGTACTGTTTATGTACTTTACAGTAATGTGTGTTATTATGCATATGACATACAGTGTGTGATTGATGTTGTTGCACATCTTGAGGATTGTCATAAAATGCTTCTGCAAAGGCCCAGTAATGAGCACGATCATTTATATGCGATTCCCTGATAAATATCCAGTCGTATTGATTGTTGGGATTTGCTGTGATCGATGGCGCTCAGCTGGAGCTGCTATATGTGTTATTATTTTTATGGCTGAATGCACTCAGACTCACCGGAGTACATCATTATTTATGATCTATAGATGGCATTTTCCCATTCTCCTCTCTCTGTCTCGCCTTTCTCTTTCAATGCACTGAATTAAGTGATATTAATGCTCTGCGACTATGCTTCTGTACGTCTAATGAAGATTAAACAAAAACAATCGTGTCATTTTCACTCTTCTACATTATAATGCTTAATATTTATTAGCGGGATTATTTTGAGTTCACATTCAGAGTAAGAACTGCAGTGGTTTCTTGTTCTGGAGATTTTCAATTAGCACCACGGATGTGTGTCGTCTGTAATCGTTATATTCTCATATATGGTTTATGTGACACTTAAAGGACTAGCTCACCTAGAAGTGATCACTCTGTCATTGTTAACTCTCCTCGTGTCATTATAAACCTGTGTGAGTTTGTTTCTTCCGAAAGAAAGATGTTTTGAAGGATGTTAGTAACTGAAACATTTGGTGACCATAGAAAACAACAAAAAACCCAAACAAACTATCTTTGTTACGCAGAAGAAAGAAAGTCATAAAAGTTTGAATGATCTTTTTCCTGAAAATGCTAGTTAATTTTATTGCATTGGACTAAAACGCACTGAATTTGCTCACATAGGCTATAACAACTTTCCACAAAAACTGATTTACTATTATTAATATTATTATTATTATTAATATTCTTTTTTTTATCCCACCTTGTTAAACTTGTTGTGTTCCCAGTCGACACATTAAGTGTAACAATGTGGGGGTTTGATTTGCCCCATACCTTATATTATATTACGCATACCATATTGCGTGAGTAACGACAAGCTGCATCAGAGCCAAATAACGCATTTCAAAATTAAATTATTTTGAAATAATTTTTCAATTATTGAAAATGACCGATACCGTTAAATCGTAAAAATGCTTAATATCAGCACTGATAATCGGCCAGGCCGATAATCGGTCAACCCCTAATTTATTTATTTAAATTTTTTTTTTTTTTATTAATACTTTTCTACTTTTTACTCTTATATATATATTAGGCAAAATAAATATCAAACTTTCTATAGACTTTAATTTGCACATATTTTGAAGAGAAACAGCAAGATTTGTATAATATCTGATTAAATCTCTTCAGTTGAGCCGTGTGAGGCACATTTTATTATGGATGCACGCGCTTTATTTCACGTCTTTTGGACTGTTGAAAAAAAAAAAAAAAAACACCCGCCTACTGCAATGATAACGCTTGGAGGAGCCAGGACATTTTATAATATAACTCCGATAGGATTCGTCTACAAGAAGAAAGTCACCTAGGATGCCTCGAGGGTGAGTAAATCACAGGCTAATTTTCATTTTTGGGTGAACTAACCCTTTAAAGAGAATATAATACTCGCACTAGACTTAAGTCAGTTATGATGTTCTTTGGTAATGTAAATGTTCTTTACTCGCTTTGAATAACTAAGGGAATGTAACCGTTTGATTAACTGCTCGTCGTCAAACATTTCAAGAACATTCTTCCTCTCCTGAAAGATTTGCGCACGTATATTTCTCTGTCTCCTCAGCGTCATCACAAGCCCCTGCTGGCAACTCCTAACCACTTGAGAGACCTCTCGAGCGGTCTTAAAGAACTGGGAGAGTAAGAGTGATTCTTAGCTTTAAGAAATTTGATAACTTGCTTTTATACTTAAGTTTGAAAGTAGGAGTAAATTTAATGAATTCTCAGCACTTAAGACTAAAATGGCACTTTGAGAATCTTGATAAATACGAGCCCTGGTCTTGAGTTGAGAGTCAGACAGCAGCTAGAGGTTATAAAGTCTTCTTGGCATCAGTTCCGCCGACCCCACAGCCGTCTTACTGCTTGCCCAGCGCCTAACTCTTGTGTTTGCTGAATGGAGATTGTCTGTGGGAATAAGGCGGTCTCGGGCTCCCTGCGTGTGTGCGCTCGAGGGACGACGGCGCTGATTTCTTCATCACCCCAACACAAACACTTTACGAGCGGCCCGTTTCCCAGAAGCCTCCCCGCCTGTGGTGTGGCGTCCCTGCTGAGGTGCGTGTCAGCAGACGATTTCCGTCTGATCTTGAGCCATGTGTGTTTTATGCTAAGCTCCTAGAATGTAATTAACAATTTAATGGGAATCATGTCGAGCCGGTCCCCAGGTGAACGCAGCGGTAGATCGCTCTGCTTCTTGCCCTCACTCGCTTCAGCTGCTTTATCTGCAAACTCTCCGTTCTGACACTGAAACAGGCCCTTCACGTGGTTTCTGCGAATCTGATGAGTTTTCATTCAGCCCATCTGCTGCTTTTGTTCAGGCCAACGTGAAAAAAAATTATTTTTAATAATTATTTTTAATTAATTATATATATATATATATATATATATATACAGTCAAACCAAA
>NW_015630418.1:390266-392098 GCF_001515625.1 Sinocyclocheilus rhinocerous | reverse complement strand
TTATATATATATCTTTTTTTTTTTCAAACAATGGTTGAAAAGTGAGTTTTGTCTTTATATACAGCTATTTGTTTTTTGTCAAAACTTATAGTATTTAAACTGTAAACTTTTTTTGACCATGTTATGGTTTGGGATGTTTTGTTGTTTTAGTGTTTTTTTTGTGCTATTTGTAGTTTTTATTAATATTTTGAAGTAGCTTTTACTTTTATATTTTATGTTTAAGTAATTTTGGTATGTATTTTTGTAATTTTTATTTATTAATATTTTTATTTTACTATTAAGGTTTAATTTATTTTTATTTCGGTTTTAGTTTAGTGTTTTTGTGTGCGTGTGTGTGTGTGTGTTTGTGAGTGTGAGTGTGTGTGTGTGTGAGTGTGTGGTGTGAGTGTGTGTGTGAGTGTGTGAGAGAGTGTGTGTGTGTGTGTGTGTGTGTGTGTGTGTGTGTGTGTGAGTGTGTGTGTGTGTATGAGTGTGAGTGTGAGTGTGTGTGTGTGTGCGTGTGCGTGAGTGTGTGCGTGACTGTGTGTGGTGTGTGTGTGTGTATGAGTGTGTGTGTGTATGTATGTGTGTGTAGGCGCATCACTGATTTGTTGACTCCTCCCTCTTTTTGTGACAGGCATCAATGTATCTTGCTGCTAGTAAGATACAATCTTGTTTTTCACCTAATAAATACTGAAGTTGTGTTTTATTTCTTTTTTACATTTTGAAGTCAGGGCAAATTACTTCAAATTTGGGATACAATGTGTTTCTAATGTGTTGATAGTTGGGGCAGCTCTGTGATTACAGTAAGGGCAGATGCGGCTCTCTTTGGGCAGCCAGTGCTGTGGATATCTGCTCGTCTCTATAGTCGGAGTGTGATTGCTCAGTCTGTACCTCGTCTTCTTAATTTACAGTCTTGCACTGTACTCAGATTCTGCAGCTGTGTAATCTCTATTTAGGGCCAAATAACATTCAAGTTTACTTAGTTTTTCTGTTGTTTCAGTCCAATATGTTAGATAATTTTCTTTTTGTGCTTTTATAATTTGGTTGGGCCGAATTTTGTGGATGAATATTTCAGAGTCCTGATGCTGGCTGTTGTTAGTCATGTTAGTTTGTTTTTGCAGCTTCAGGACCATCTGAATCAGGGGACTTTTTTCAGTGTTCTCTCTCTCTCTCTCTCTCTCTCGGTCCATCGCAGCTCCGAGCTGTGTAATCTCTATTTAGGGCCAAATAACATTCAAGTTTACTTAGTTTTTCTGTTGTTTCAGTCCAATATGTTAGATAATTTTCTTTTTGTGCTTTTATAATTTGGTTGGGCCGAATTTCGTGGATGAATATTTCAGTGTCCTGATGCTGGCTGTTGTTAGTCATGCTAGTTTGTTTTTGCAGCTTCAGGACCATCTGAATCAGGGGACTTTTTTCAGTGTTCTCCTGTTCAGCGTGAAGAGCGTCCTGACGGTGATCCTGGAGCCCAGCAGCACTTACAGCTGCAGACTGAGCCAGCCGCTGCTGGGAGAAGAAGCACAGGCGTCTGTCACCATCAGCGGTGAGAACAAACAGCACTAATGTTCATTCTGAGACTGTGATACTGATGACATACTGCTACCATTTTCATTACTGTTTTGAATCAGTATCTATTTTTAAATTTTCTGTTTTCCTTATCATTTTAGTAAAGTTTTGACATTTTTTGTGTGCATTTTTTCAGTTTTAGTAGTAAAACGACATATATAGTTTTTGTTCATTTTTACTTCATTTTTGTTATTTTAGTAAATTTGTTTAGACAGGTTAAACTATTTTTTTTTTTATATTATAAAGCGGATAGTTCCGGTCCTTGATTCTGATTGGCTGAGCCG
>NW_015630418.1:379826-390220 GCF_001515625.1 Sinocyclocheilus rhinocerous | reverse complement strand
TTCTGAGGAACTACATTGTTTGGTGGAAGAATACTGTTTTTAGTAATATCATTACACTTTATTTGCTCTGTTTTATTTTGTGAAACCTTGCTACGTATATGGAATAACCGTTTTATAAAAGCAATAAGCCCCGTGAAGCCGTGGTTTACAGTGAATTTATAACAGCTAAAGGGGTTTCTCCGCTTCGCACCTAACAACGCCCCTTAGCTGTTATAAAATCACTGTAAACCATGGCTTCTTGGGGATTACTGCTTTATTTTATTTCAATTAATATTTATTTTATTTCAAGTAACTTTTTTATGGATTTAATTTTAGTTTCAGTTATTTTAGTACATCAAGTTAAACTAAAATAAAATGAGAAATATTGATACAACTTGTTTCTTGAAATATAGTTTTTTTTAAAAATATGTATTTATATTTTAATTTCAATTAATGTTTATTTTATTTCAAGTACAAACATGTTTTTTTTTAACTATAATAATCCTGGACCCAACCAAAAGATTATTATAGTTTTTTTTTCTTTCTGTTGATCTAAACATGAAAATTGTCATCTCAACTTCACAACTTTTTTTCTGTCTTTCACAAAAAGGCATTATTCAGTAGAATGGTCTCTTCCATTGGGCGAAGGTCAGTAACGTTCACTCTTCCTCACACGATCTATCGTAGGGCTTTATAAATCCCCACTGCTGCGATACTTAAAGTGCTCCTCTCTATGAAAAAGAGCAGCGTGAACATTCCGCTAAATATCTTCTTTCGTGTTCCACGCAAAGGCAGCGCTCATTTCTGCGTGCACTTTCCCTCTAAAATCCTCAATGTTTTTACAATCGGAAGTCAATTAAAATCTCCGCCGTGATGGCTTCGTGGACTTCCCTCATCTATTTCTCATCGCCGAACCCAAACAGTGAGAAAATAATAAATGGTTCAATTATGGTCCAATAGGCATTGCCGTCATTGTTAAATGAGAAAGTGGATGATTGCTTCTTTGAAATGGGAACGGTCCTTCTGTGCTTAGATGAAGACCTAACACTGCATGCTAACACGTGTCTGTTCAGAGGATATTTAATGTATAATGTACAATTCCAGTGAGATTTCACAGTACGTTCTGACGGATGAAGGTCAGGTTATGCAGCAAACACCTGTGCTGTGGACCTCAGCC
This sequence comes from Sinocyclocheilus rhinocerous, assembly GCF_001515625.1. Classification (NCBI taxonomy): domain Eukaryota; kingdom Metazoa; phylum Chordata; class Actinopteri; order Cypriniformes; family Cyprinidae; genus Sinocyclocheilus; species Sinocyclocheilus rhinocerous. The sequence goes on along the minus strand of NW_015630418.1, from coordinate 389,064 downwards.
GTCCGTGGATCATCTTTATCCTTTACTTGTTAGTAAACAAGCGTCAGAATCCGTGTACGAGCCGAGGGATCACGCCGACCTTATTTGATATGAAAATGCATTTGTTTACAGCAGCTGCTGTATGCTCAACAACTTTGGTAATTAATATTGACCTAGCCGAGTTTGCTTGTTTTTCTACAGCAAACAAGCGCAAAACCAGGATTCGCTTTGAAACAAAACGCGCCGCATTTACAAGCGGTCAGATTTAGATCAGAAACACTTCGGCAGACAGATGCATTTCTGTAACTATTTATTGCAAAACCTGAAGAGTGTTTAAAGCATCCGCCGTTTGAAATGAAATGGAAAACAGGCCTTTTGGTGACATTAGATGACACATCATTAAAATAAAAAGTAAATATGAAATTATTTCTTTATTTAATAGCTATTGCACGGTAAAACTGTGCTGCCATATGCAGTCATTCGTGGGAAAAAAACATACGCAGAGTTATTGAATAAAAGAAAAGTCCTTTGTATCTCAATAGGAGCTCAGAACGTCTTTCTAAGTGAGACATTTAGGACTTTCTATAACCGAAGAGAGGAAAATCTGTTTAGTATTCAAAAGAAGACGAGACTCCAGCAAGCCCGTTAAAATGTCACACTTCTCTCCAAATTCCCAATGAAAAATTACAAAGTAATGCAGACGTGCCCCGAAATGAATGAGAGAGGTGGAGAGAGAGAGAGAGGAGTGGAAACAGACGTCTGTGAAGGTTGAGAAAGAGAAAACGAAGTGTCTGGATGCGTTCTGAGGTCAGAGAAACTTCATCTCAATCTCAATTAGCCACAATGTAATTCATCAATTAGCTTCTGTCTGTCATTCACTTCTGCTGCTCGTTTGAGACACGGAGGGCTTGTGGAGATGTTTATTCGATGCAGAAGTAAACATGCTTTTGTATGCTGTGTAAGTAAACGCATTAATGCCAGTTTCATGCATTTAAACATCAAACATTTGCGTAAAAACTGATGATCATGTTGTCCCGCATTATTTGAGAATGCTTTCATGGAAATATATCTGACTGTCTGTGAGGAGTTCACATGGTCAGTGCTCGTATTTAATTAGTGGTCTAGAATGTACATACGTTCATTTTGATATTAAATTTTTTTTGATATTTTTAATTTTTTTTATTTAATTTTAATAATTAATTTATATATTTTTTTATAAAAAAGCAAATATAAACATATGCAAATATTAAAATGTAATGAAAATAATCCCATTTAAATTATTACAGTTACTATGAAAATGTAAAATATTTTATATTATTTGTAATTAAAAAATTTAAATAAATACCAATGTCTTGGTGTAAAACATAAATAATAAATAAATAAATAAATAAATAAACAAACACATAAAGTAAAAGACAAAAGTAAAAAAAAAGGGAAAAAAGTAATGTGGCTTTCCACTCATCAGTCTCAAAAAAGGGCAATTCTGATAGAAATTCCATATTATTAAGTTATATATTGTAACATTTTTACAATAAAATTATATAACATTTTATTATTTATTAAAATAATTTTATTGAGATTTCCCATGTATTTTTAGACCCCACTGTATGGATAGACTGTGTTTTTAATCATAATTAATTTTAACATTAAGCTTTATTGATGACACACCGATTAACTAGAACGATGAAATATTGTCGACCTCTGGTCAGTATATACAGCTGCTGACAGACGTGGCTCAAAGCTTCTCTCTGTTTCCCTCGCATCATTTCCTCCGGCACGACTGCGCTGTCGTTTCTGATCACAGCAACAGTAAGATCTGAGCTCTGCACGAACTCACCGTTACGTGAGGATGCTTCTCAGTTAATCTGCAGCTATCGACCTTGAGCTCGTGTAAGAAAGAGCTGCGAACTCTGAGAGAAAACAAGAAGACTTCCAGACGGAGAGAGCGAATGATGAGCGGACCTCTGACTCCAGCGGCAGGAGCTAAAGAGTGAACACAGGAGACGAGCACTTCTCGGGTTTTCTGGCTGATTCCTCGCTTTCTTTCAGAATCAGAATCAGAAAGAGCTTTATTGCCAAGTGCGTTCACACACACAAGGATTTTGTCTTGATGTTAGGAGCTTCTGGTACAGCAGTTACTTTTCTAACTTCTGATGTCTCTGTCAGCACAATGGCCTCGCTTTAAAAGTCCTTCCATGTGTCAGCAGCTCAGAGAACGCAGGCGTGTGTGTGTGTGTGTGTGTGTGTGTGTGTGTTACATCATCACTGTCCGTCTCTCTTTGCTGCCACAGCATTCTGGGTAAAAGCTGTGAGAGAGATATAGAAAGAGACAGAGAGAAGGAGAGAAAAGTGCGAGCAGTTGGGAGGGAGCGGGAGCAGAAACTCGGATGCTTAGAAACGTAGCCATGGTGATTTTGCAGTGAATAATGTAGCCATGGCGATGTTGCCGTGGCGACTGTCTAGCACTGATGAACTGCTGCTGATGTCACGACAGAAATGGTTATGGGATGTTGCAGCGAAAATCCTCATCTTATTCCGCGATCCAGTTTAACTGATCTAGCGCTGTGCCAGCAAGTCATTAGATGAGTTAGATGTGCGCACATTTTGAATGCACTGAAAAAAAAATATTTTTTTCTATTTCTATTCTTTTTTTTTCTTTATTTCTAAATTTCTATTTTTTTTTCAGAAATTTCTAGTAAATTTACAATTATAAAAGAAATGGCAAATAACACTTAATTAATGCAAAATGTTGACAATTTATTTATAAGTAATGTAATGTATGTAAAATTAAGATATTTGATTATAATAATATTTTCAGATGTTCAGTAATTTTCAATGGATTATCTTTTAAACAATTTTCACTCAGAAATTGCTAATAATAATAATAATAATAATAATAAATATTATTATGGATTTTCTTTTAAACAATTTTCACTCAGAAATGGCTAATAATAATAATAATAATAATAATAATAATAATTAATATTATTATGGATTTTCTTTTAAACAATTTTCACTCAGAAATGGCTAATAATAATAATAATAATAATAATAATAATAATTAATATTATTATGGATTTTCTTTTAAACAATTTTCACTCAGAAATTGCTAGTTCATTTCACAAATAATTACAAAGACATGGCAAGTAACATGTTGAATTAAACATGAAATTTCCAAGTAGAAAAAAATAAAATAGTATTTTCTTGCATGATGAATGTTTTGTTTGGTGAAAAAGCAATGCATAATAAACATGCATTATTAATAATCAAACAAATATTCTGATCATACATTTGAAATCTAAAGCATCTTCCTCAGAGACTACAACTTTATTTTCACTGTAAAAATGATTTTCGTGGATGTAAATAATACAAAGATTACTGGAGCATGTTTTACAAGAACATACTTTCAGTTTTTCTTCTTCAAAATGTTTAATTCAGTGTGATATTTACCGTTTCTTTGTAATTATTTGCTAAATTTACTAGCTATTTTTATTTACTATTGCTGAGTGAACATTGTTTCTACAGCATTCTCATTTCAATGTATTTTTCTCAAATTTCACAGAAATTGACAGTTTTATTCTCTTAAACGGGTGGGATGGCTACTGTATTTACAGTAGCGTTTTTTTCCATATTGAGATTTTTCACATGCATTCGATTCACAATTTAGATTATATCATACTTTCTATTACAAGCATGCTTTCGGTCTTAATTCATGCCTTATTCACAAAACTATTAAAAGCAGGCAATATCATATTTTTATTAAAAACTATTTTTGTGATTTTTTTTTTTTTAGGGGTTGGCGTTTTAGTGTAGAGATGAAATGATGGAGAGCATTATTACTGCACATACATCCAGATGCACATTTACAGTGTGTGCATAATTATTAGACAAGTTGATATTCAGATCACATATTTTTTTCCCAAGCACATTTTACCAATTCCAAACCACATCAATCTTAATAAGTACTATTAATTGTGTATTTAATCATTTAGAAGTGATATATGATTGTCTATGAAGGTTTGGAATTGGTAAAATGTGCTTGGAAAAAAATATGATCAGAATATCAATTTGCCTAATAATTATGCATGCACTGTAGTATCTGAAAAGAAGCGATCCAGGACCTCTGGCATGCAGAACCAGCTTTACAGTAAAACTGCATGTAAATTGCATTTAGCACCGCATTTTATTTATTTATTTTTTTTGGTGTGTTTGCATTGTTTTGCATAATTGGAGTGCTAAAACAGTGCAGACGGTGAAAATAAACATTGGATGCAATTCATTGGTGGTGAATTTCCCCCTCTGCGTCAGCCTTTTCATTCTCTTTTATTATTTTTTTTATTTCCTATCTTTCTCCTCCTGCTGTTTTTCATCTCTTCCTTTCAATCTATATTTTACTTTCTCACACACACACACACACACGCGCACACACACACACTAAACCCATGGCTCATATTTACGTATTTATGCTCGGCTTGATAACCCTTCAATATTTCACTCTAGTGTTAGTGGAAAGATTACATCACTGTGTTTCTCTCTGCATTATCATCTGGTCCTCCTCTTGTCCCAGCAAACATTGCTACCTGACAGAGCCGGGTCGAGCTCACAGTAGCCTAAAGAGTCAAGTAAGCAGGCAGAAAGAAAATGAGAGAGCGAAACAGAGAGTGAGAGAGAATGATAGTGGCAAGAATGAAACACTTTATTAGTCCTTGTCTCCTTCTCTTCCTCACCGGTCTAATTTGAATGTAATTAGCACATGCATTGGTAGGAGAAACAGCAATCTAAATGAGAGTGTTGCTCAATCTTGCTTCTTGATGGAGCCTGTATTCATTACTGTCGCAGACGCAAACAGCACTTTTCACAGTGAACACCAGCCTGATTGGTCTGGTCTCGAGATCACGCTGCTAAACAGCCCAAACACACAGAGACACACAGGCTAGTTCAACACCAAAAAACCTTATGCCAACGCTGGATCCGTGTGTTAAACCTGGTGGTTAGGGATGTTACGGTATTATCAATATCGTGATATCGCGATAGCAAAACTGTCTTGATATTATCGTGGTCACATGATGATATGAAACGATAGTTTTTAGAATATATTTAAACTGGAATCTACTTGCTGCATGAACTGCCACAGACTTCTACAAAGGATTGCGGTTCTTGAAACAAAGTTACAGTAAGCTAGTGTGCCATTTCGAACACAGCCTATAACTCACACTATAGTACTCACACTAGTACTCTAGTAATCTTATGGGTACATTAGTATTCTAGTACTCGCACAAGTACTCTAGTACCCACACTAGTACACTGGTACTCTAGTACTTAGACAAGTACACTAGAACTCTAGTACTTACACAAGTACACTAGAACTCTAGTACTTACACTAGTACACTGGTACTCACTCTAGTACTCTAGAACTCACACTAGTAATCCAGTACTCACATGAGTGCACTAGAACACTAGTACCCACAATCATACACTAGTGCTCCAGCGAGTGTGGCAGTGTCTTCAGCTGTGAGTAGTGTTTTCTCACCAGCCTTTAATTCTTGACTTTCTGAGTGGAGTGTGTAATAATTCCCATAACAAACGGCAGTGCCAAAACATATTGTACCTCTCATTAGTTTAGCAGTTTGGCTGCTAATGGGACTCGTGTCATTGGTAAAGGTGAACGGCAAGTAATAGTTGTATAATCAGTATATAATTGTAAGCGATCAATTGTTGGTAAAGGAGTCGTTCTCATTCAAGCACATAGCATGGCGGTCATTTCACTCGTCGTGGGTCTTCTTTCTGAAAACACGCTTTTACTTGAGCTTAGATTTTGTTTCCTGTCAGGGAAATATTAAAAATATGTTATTCTCATATAACACGTTTTTTTTTTGTATTGTTATTTAGTGTTATTGTGAACATCAGTTGAGTGTGTGTGTGTGTGTGTGTGTGTGTTAAATCCTGTTTGGAGTCATCTGCCTCAGCTCAGCGATATAAAATCATAAAAAAAATTTTATTTACTATTGCTGAGTGAACATTGTTTCTACAGCATTCTCATTTCAATGTATTTTTCTCAAATTTCACAGAAATTGACAGTTTTATTCTCTTAAACGGGTGGGATGGCTACTGTATTTACAGTAGCGTTTTTTTCCATATTGAGATTTTTCACATGCATTCGATTCACAATTTAGATTATATCATACTTTCTATTACAAGCATGCTTTCGGTCTTAATTCATGCCTTATTCACAAAACTATTAAAAGCAGGCAATATCATATTTTATTAAAAACTATTTTTGTGATTTTTTTTTTTTTTTAGGGGTTGACGTTTTAGTGTAGAGATGAAATGATGGAGAGCATTATTACTGCACATACATCCAGATGCACATTTACAGTGTGTGCATAATTATTAGACAAGTTGATATTCAGATCATATATTTTTTTATTAAAATTGTTATATCATGCATTCTATTATTTTATAATATAGAATCTGCTTTCTGTACTGTGTGAGAGTTGGAGAAGCTCCAGAGAGCAGCAGAAAGGCATTGGTGTACTGATAGCTGAGGTCATTGTAGCTCAACGCAGCATGTTCAATAATCCCGTTGAACTTTCCACTGTTGTGTCGCTGTCTATCATAAGTATGAAATACAGAAAGAAGGGACACTTTGAAGTTGACCCAGATGTGTTTGAAATCTGGAGCTCTTAGGCTCTGCTTTAATCCCTTAAATGGTGTGGTCTGTTCTTTAATCTGACTCCAGGCTGCTGTATTTAACACTGGTCAGGCACACACTCAATATTAAGCTGTCTGATGGGCTGCACATTAGTGCGGGTGATTTCTGACCCCTCCGGTCATGGGAACCGCCTCTAGCCTATCTAACCCCTCCTGACTGTTTTACCCTATCACACCACTTATGTTTTTTCTCGTATTAACAGTGTGTTTAATCTCCACACTCTCCTTATGTGTCTTCTGCTAACTGTATAAACAAATTCTGACAGTGATTCGTTGATCAGTGCTGTTTGAGTGAATTCACAGCTGACACTTGATTCTGACATTCACACGTCACAGTTATGACACTTTATGCCGATCAACAAAGAGTCACAATGAGAGTAGGTTGCATTTAACAGCATTGCTGACAGTAAGTGGCTTCAATTCCTCACTGGAAATAAATACATGCATGCATACAGTACATAATAATAAACATAATAATACAAATATAGACTTTTTGTTTTCTGTTTGTAATGTCTGCAACAAATGCAATAGAAAAATAATTGTTTTTAAACAGGTTCTTACAAACACTGGGATAAGAAAAGTACTTTAACGCCCCCCCCAAAAAAATCACAGGCTTAGTATGGCATTTTTAATCTTTTTTATTTTTTAAATTTCTATCCTTTTATTGCACTTATTTATTTGTATTTATCATTTAAATATATTTCCATATTTATTTTACCTAGTTAAATAGGTGCTGCTAGTACTCCACTAGTACACTAGTACTCACATTAGTATTCTAGTACTCACACTAGTACACACATACCAGTATTCACACGAGTACTCTTGTACTCACAGAAGTACACTAGAATTCACACTAGTACTCTAGTTCTCACACAAATGCACTTGGTATCCCACTAGTTCACTAGTATTACTAGTACTAGCACTCTAGTACTCACATGATTATGCTAGTACTCTAGTACTCCCACTAGTACTCACAGTGGTATCTTTTTTTTTTTTTTAACTTTCTGTCATTTTATTGCACTCATTTATTTGTATTTATCATTTAAATATATTTCCATATTTATTTTACCTAGTTAAATAGGTGCTGCTAGTACTCCACCAGTACACTAGTACTCACATTAGTATTCTAGTACTCACACAATTCATGTTAATTCTCACACTAGTAGTCTAATACTCATACTAGTACTCCCACCTGTACTCTAGTACTCCCACCACTAGTGCTAGTAAATTCACACTAGTAAATTCTGTCAAAAATGCACACATATAAGCATATATTTCCCCAGAAAATAAGCCTGAATATCTTCTGCTATTTTTTTCTTCTCCAGTAAATGTGTCTGGTTTTAAGGATGTTCAGATATTTTTACTGGAAAATACAAGAAAAAAAAAAAAAGATCTGCAGTGTCTAATACGAAGAGAGATCCTGGATTTATTTCTAAAGTTTGATGTGCTAGTCCGTACTTTTTCCTTGCGAACCGGTAAAGACTTCCTGCCTGTGTTTCATAAATATCTTTCAAGCCCATCTCATCTCATGGCCGTAGCATATCGTCTCTGTCTGTGTTGTGGTTCGTGATGATCTATCTCTGTTTACTCGTGAGCCGCTCTCATCTGGCTCGTGTGAGCAGGAATTGCGTTGCATCACTCTTTTACAGCGAGGCAGGCGCTGCAATCCCAGATCTGCTCGCTGTCGAGGGTGTTTTGTAAAGCCATTAAAGATTCACATCTGCTCCCTTCACGCGCTCATCTCACAGACTATCTGCTGCTGTAGTAAACACACACAGAGAGAGAAAGAGAGAGAGATCGGCTGCAAAAATGCTCTCTGTATGGAGGACCAAGTGTAGAAAAAATAAAATGCATGCAAATAAATGATTCAGTAAGGCAAATCTACTTTATTTTCTGTAGAATTGTGGCAGATTTGTAAGATTATGCAGTATTAAATTGGGTGAAACTTTACAATAAAAAATCATTCATTCGTTCATTCTTTATTTTTTTGCTCTCTGTTCTCGTCCTGTACATAGTGCTGGAATTTTACTGTAAATTTATGCAAATATAACAGTAAAATTCTGGAATATTTTTTTACACTTATCTATTTACATGTTTTTAGCATTTTAATATTTATTTTAATATTTAATATCCATTTATTAAGCATACTTTTCACTAATTTATTTATTTCTCTCATATAGTTCTCATTTGTTTATTTCTTCATTACACGTGATAATAAAAATGAATTATTTGATCAGTCAACCAATACATTAAACTTATTATCCCCTCATTATAAAAACACAGAAATTAATACTAATTTTATACTGATTTAATACTAACTACTTTATATACGGATCCATTAGTATATTAATAAAAATATATAAATGCAATACTAAATTGGGTGAAACATTAAAATTAAGCTTTTTTTCTTTTGAGTGGATTGTAAATAAGTAAATGATTATATAAATAAATAACGTGCTGTTTGTCTTGATCTGAGCTAGTTAAAGACGGAGGTCTGGAGGGGAAGGTGGTGATGTTGGCCATTAGGTTTAATTGATGGTTGAGAGAG
>NW_015630418.1:369677-379252 GCF_001515625.1 Sinocyclocheilus rhinocerous | reverse complement strand
GAGAGAGAGAGAGAGAGAGAGAGAGAGAGAGAGAGAGAGAGAGAATGAATGGAAATCAAGGCCTTCAGCTTCATCTGCATTTCAGCTCTGCTCACAAATGACCAAACACAAGTCCAAGAGTCCTTGAAAAAATCAAGTGTTTTTCTTAAGATGACTTGTGTTAAAGCACAAACTCTCTCTGCTTTCACTCCCACGCGCTCCTCTTTTACATATTCCAAGCTTGAAGGTTTTTGGGCTGAAACAGATCTCTTATTTCTGTGTGACGAGGCCGATGCGATCCGAGCGTTTGACCCAGAGCTGCTGCTGTTCTTCTCATTGTTGCTGCTTTAATTACATTAATCGCTCAGCTGCCTTCAAAACACTAGTGAAACCGCAGATTTGTACAGTGATGATAAACTGAGTGTGTGTCAGATTCTCTCTAAATAAATAAAACAATACTGGCTGATGAATTTTAAAGATAAAAGACTAAAAATGATACTGTAAAACCTGTTGAATCTGTTTATTTCCATACTTTATGCGGTGAAAAACTGTGTTAAATGTAATGGGACGTTGCATGCAAGTTTACAGTAAAATACTGTTAAATCTACAGTTTTTGGAAGTGAAAAAAAACATCTTTACAGTTTAAAAAATCACTGTAAATTATAAGATTACTTTTCCTTTTCGCTTCCAAAAATTTTACTGTACAGTATTTTACTGTGAAATTACATAAAATTACATTCAATTTATTATTGTTGATATTTAAATTAAAAACATTTTTTTTTTTTTTTTACAGTTTTGGGAACTTACAATTAACCAATTAAAAATCTTGTACAGTATTTTACATTAAACGTAAGTATTTACTCAATTTTTCTTACTTAACAGTTACTAATAATGTATTACATATGAAAATGACACGTGATACAGTATAAATGAAATATTATAGATCCAAATTATTATAAACCTATTTGCGATTTATGACTCTAACATTTACCTTAAAATGTACTGATACGCATCATAATAAGACAGGTGAGAAAACATGCATATGAAAATGACACGTGATACAGTATAAATGAAATATTATAGATCCAAATTATTATAAACCTATCTGCGATTTATGACTAACATTTACCTTAAAATGTACTGATACGCATCATAATAAGACAGGTGAGAAAACATGTCACATGACAAAAATATGGAAGAAATATTTATATAAAATATAATCATATGTGATGTGTCACACAGGTACAATGTCCTTTTTTTCTGTTTTTCACCATACATTTGTGGTAATTCATACTTTTACATGTAAAAAAAAAACATAAATGTGACATAAAATAACAATACATATAATGTGATGATACAGATTTTTACAGTCTTTTTCTGTTAAATCAATTTTTGTAATAATTAATATTATAACAAGTATACAAGTATTATTAATGAATACTAATAATTGACATTTAAATTAAAAATAATGCTAATAATTTGAACAAAATAAATAATACATTTAAATAAAATTCAAATATAACACTAAAAAGAGTCTAGTTGAATCAAATATAAAAATAAACTTTTTATTGGCAATATGGATACTAATATATTGCCATCTAATATGTGAGTGAATCTCATTTGGACAATATTTATTTTTAAAAAATCATAATAAAAATTATATTTTGCATAGAAAATGAAGCCTGAAGATTTTCTCGCACTGTGAAATGAGTTTAGTGTCAATTAAGCAGTTAATTTTCCTCAGCAGTTCTCATTACTATAATGCAAAAAAAACAATAATGATATTTGAACAGTAAATTATTTATACATAATGGTTGTATTTGCTCTACTGCCCATAATTTGTTGATTTTAATTAAAAAACAGTTGTGTTTGTGCAGGATGATTTTCATTGCTGTAGTACAGTAATGAGAAACTAATGAGAAGCATCAAGAAAAATCATCTACTAGAATAAGTACAATTACAAACGAACTCAGAAGTAAAACGTCTGGATGTGTTAGAGTAATGAGGATTAGAGCCGAGTGTGTCATGCGTCGTGAAAATAATTCCCTAAAAATCTGACACGGTTTCTTTATGTGGAATATTTATCATTTGATTTTGGGCTGAAATATGACATGGCTTTACGATCTTGGTTAGATTCACTCATGCACTGCAGTAAACGAGTTGTTAGTGTTATGTTCATCTGGTTAGCTGGTGAATTGAGTAAATATTTCTATTTTGAAAAATAAACAATTATAATATTAAATATTATGACATGAAATTTTATTTAAAAAAAAGATTATATGTTATATTATATTATATTATATTACCACAAAAGCAGCCTTAAGTCGCTGGGGTATATTTGTAGCAATAGCCAAAAAAACATTGTATGAGTCAAAATTATCGATTTTTCTATATTATATTATATTATATTATATTATATTAAGAATTATGACACAAAGTCAATTTTTCTATTTTGAAAAATAAACAATTATAATATAATATAAAATAAAATATTAAATATTTTGACATGAAATAAATGTTTTGAAAAAATAACGTAATTATTATATTATATTATATTATATTAAGAATTATGACATAAAATGAATATTTTTTAGATTACTAATCTAATGCAAAACATGCATTTCAGTGGTCTGAGACATTGTGACCGCAGTGCATATGATATTTGTAGGCATACGGATCAAACAGCTGTATATCAGCTGTGCAGATTAGAGCACTCCAGGTCCAGGTGTGTTTTCAGATGTGTTCAGTGTCTCATTCAGATGCACCTGAGTGTGAGCCGGAGCTCTGTTAACATCAGGGCCGTATTTGGAGCCTGTCACTCAGTGTCTGTGTTCAATCAGCCGCTGTTGTTGATCGCTGTCAATAGTGATCGCTCCCTACACATCCTCGCTCTTACACTGCAGCTGCTGCTCTGAAAGCTAATTAAACATTTAGAGAGCCCAACTTTCTCAGCTGATTATTGCCCCTGAAGTTTGTCCGAAAACAAGTGAGAGAATGAGCGGAGAAATCGATAGGCCGCCTGCCTCGACGTCTTAATGTCAGCGGCGTGGGAGAGCTGATGTCTGTCAGGCGTCTTCCCTGCGTTCACTCGCTGGGCTCCGTCTAATGAGTTTGCTTTGAACCGCACACACACACACACACACACACACGCACTTAATTAGCTGTCCTGCTCCGCTTCACACTTATTTCTTCCCCGCTCTTACTCTCCCTTCATCTTTCTGTGCAGTTTGGTTTTTACCTCAAAATGAGAAATAGAGGTTTAGGGAAGGGCCAAAATCCATCGTTTTACAATCGACTAGTTTTGGGGTTGTGACTTAATGACTAGTCTTAAGAAAGCCTTGTATAATAACTACTATTGCATAATCAATAATTAGACCTGATCAGGTGGGTTTTTGTAACACAACAGCCAAAGACACTTTATAAAATATCACCGTCTGAATGTAATGTACAGCCTTTTCACAGACAAATATTCAACAAATTAACAAATTTAGTGTCTGTCCATCCATCCATCCATCCATCCATCCATCCGTCTATCCGTCTTTCCGTCTATCCGTCTTTCCGTCTATCTATCATCTATTTATCTATCTATACTGTGTGTGTGTGTGTGTGTGTGTATATATATATATATACTCACAAATATTCAACAAATTAAATGAATATTCATTATTTATTATTTATTTTTTATGATTTTGTTTTTATATTGTTAAAATTAGATTTGTTACATCATAATCTAATTCAGCAATAACTTTAACCATATTTCAAAGACAATCGAAGTAATTATGAAATTACATATAAAAATGTACTGAAGTCGTACTTACGTAAGTGGGTCAAAAACACTCCAAAACTCAGCTAATTGCATTTAATATAAATTTAAACTATAATACATTTTCATTTAAGTGTAAATAACATGCAATTAAGTGTCTGAAAACATTGCATTAAGTTCACATTTAAGTAAATTCTTTAAAGTATATTATTTCCAAATAAGTACACTTTTTTAAGTATGCTAAAGTGTTCTTTTTAAACAAAGGAAAGGTTCTCAGCTGAATGACAGTTACATGAAAATTAGGCATTAAGTGCTCTTTTTTATGTCTTTTATGTCTATAATTGTCGTCATTTGGATTTGGTCAGGGGACAATTGCATAACACAGACAATATGTTAACACTGTGTCTTAAGAACTATCGGATGCAAAATTCACTTTTACATGTTGTTTGAACTGAAATGTGTGTTGGCAGTGTGTACACATCCACCCTGTAATGATAAAAATCCACCAGTGTTTTTTTTTTAATTAATTCACAATGAATAATAACCCCTTTCTAAAATCAAGCCGTTCTCAGATTCTTGGCTGTGTGATGTCACACAGACCCAAGCCCCTCCCACGATTGTTTGATTGACACTGGTGTTTTACCTTAGCTCCGCCCTGAGTGAGCTGTAAACAGTCCTCCATTGTTTCACCGCTGGAGCAGGAGTAGAACAGAATGACTCCTGAGTTATTGAGGTGTTCTTGTTGTTGGATGTAATAATGAACAGCAGTCGTCATTTACTCCCGACATCTGAGCCGCTGAAGATTTCATATGTGGATTACGCTAGTTTCTGAAGGGAATGCGCCCCCGATCTACATAAATGTGTCTATGTTCGCGCGAATCATTCGTGATCCAGCTTCACCTCCAGAAGAAGTGAGTATAAGGTTTTTTATGAATCTTTTCAAATCACCTTTCCTAATAATGTACTAGTTAGCAAGTTCCGCGGCTAAATGCGGCTACAGTTTACAGTCTCACTCTCCCCACGGAAGAGAGGGGCGGGGTCAGCGGAGCTCATTAGCATTTAAAGGCACATGCACCGAAACGGCTCGTTGTGAACAGAGCTGTTTTTGACAGGTTAAATGGGTGATGTTTTACACTACCATTGAGAAATTTTAGCCAAAGTATGTTATCGACTCTTCATTAAGACCCTAAAGAATCATATCAATTTGTTGAAAATGGGCATCCGATGACCACTTTTAAGTATATTATTTTAAATTAAATTATTTCCATCTTTTTAAAAAGTATGCTAAAGGGAACATAACACACACAGTTTTGGCCAATCTCATGTTAATCTTGAGTACCTATAGAGTAGTGTTGCATCCTTCATATCTCTGAAGAGTCTTTAGTTTTATCAGATTTATAAAAGACAGATACAGCTTTATGATTTTCTCCGAAAACAGCCGAGCTCCAGCAGGTAGATCTTTTTTTCCGCTGGGACCGCTCCATCTTTCAGTATCAAACGATGTGCAAATCCAGCGCCGAACTGGGCCTTGTTTATAAAACACTTGTCACCAAAATGACGGGAACAAACAAACACACTTGCGAAACTCTGTTGCTGCCCCGGAAAAACAAACTGCATCCACTGTTCATATAACTCTTGTTTGGTTCTTGGGTTCTTTGAGTTCTTTGGGAAGCTGAACAAGGTTATCTTTCCCTATTCTTCTCGAGCTACACTTGTGAAAGTGTTACCGAGCTAAACTTGTTACCAAAGTTTTAAAACTTTGGCCATGTGTATTGGCAACCCAACTCTTTAACAGTGTAAATAACTCAGAATGCATGAAATAGCATTTAACCCGCCGTTTAGTTGCACTTCTCTTCCACAAGGGCAGAGCAGTGTTTTGATATCACTGCAGTGCTAACACTAGGTGCCTAGATGGAGTTTTTGCTCCAGTCATATCTGTCAGCACAGAGCGCTGATGTTTGTAGTGTGTTGTTTAAGGAATCAGAAGCATGAGTGTCTCTCCTGAAAGCTAATAGGGACAGCCTTTCATTTTCTCCGCTATAAAGTAATTCAATCAAACTCACAGAAAGAGGAAGCGTGTCTCTAGACAAATGTGCTGATCTGACAAGAAACCTCAGAGATGCATCTGGCCACATCTCCATCCTTTCTCCTCCTCTCTCACACACAGGTGGTCGCAATACATTTTATCGAGGAAACAACAACAGCGCGGAAGCAAAGAAAGCGTGATGAATGCTTAACGTCAGACACGAGCCCACAGTCATTTATTCAATCCGAATCCCTCTAAAGGGAAGAAATCAAATCTGAGCCCGTCTCGTGTCTTCCTGTTTAGCTAATCCCTGTCCTCTGACATTTCTGGCTCGCCGTCTTTGTGATTGCATTCATTGTTATTATTGCTAATCAGAATTCATGGAGATACCCTAGCGGGCTTTTTGGAGGGGGGGACAATAAATAGAAGGATAAATAAAAATGAATAATCTTTCAAATGTCAGGGAGCTCTGGGAGGGGCGGATGGCAGGATTTCTGATGTGTTTTGGGAGGCACTTTTGTCGTAGTGTTGATGGTGAGGTGTCGTGTAGGGCGATAACACTGACTGGCTAAACTGTTTTCAACCCGATTCACCAGAAAAATGTGCCTCTACCCACATTTTTGCTCCAAAAACATACCTATACATACAATTCACTGCAGTTTTCCAGCTGAAATGAACACAAGTGACAGTAAAACACCAACCTTTTTTTTTTTTTCTTCGCATAAATGATGCTTACAGGGGCAGATTATCATTTAATAAAAACCTATTTTTATGCGGTTCCTTGCATAACTGTGTTATGACCTCAAAACACTTTTTACCATAGTTCATGTTTGTAAACGAACACATTTTGACGTTTTTTTGACGTTTGCATCACATATGTTTGGCTTTTCTGACATAGTAAACTTGCTCGTTAGCGCACCCGGTACAGCATTGCACTTGTGATGTGAAGCGCTCGGGTACGAGTCCTGTGAAGAGCTCAAAGACCTAAAGAAACAAGATAAAATGGTATGGTTAGGAATAGAGAAGGGGCAATTATTAATTCTGTCATAATTTGTACTTTTTTATATTTTTTTTTACTCACACTCATGTTGCTCCAAACCTGTCTGACATTCCTTCTTTTTTAAAACGTTATTTTACAGAATGTTTTTGTCCATATAATGACAGCGGATACTTAACAACTTTGGACCC
Organism: Sinocyclocheilus rhinocerous; assembly: GCF_001515625.1. Taxonomy (NCBI): domain Eukaryota; kingdom Metazoa; phylum Chordata; class Actinopteri; order Cypriniformes; family Cyprinidae; genus Sinocyclocheilus; species Sinocyclocheilus rhinocerous. The sequence continues at coordinate 372,296 of NW_015630418.1, read as the reverse complement.
CATTGACTTTCATTGTATGTCCAAAAAACCCCCAAAAAACAGACATTTTTCAAAATATTTTATTTGTGCTTCACATGTTTAGAGCAACAGTCAGTCAATGATGACAGAATTTTCTGTTTTTGGGAGAACTATCCCTTTAAGAACAGTAACAAAGTGTTGATGTTAAGTATTTAAATGTTCTTCTCCTTTAATCTCAGTACTTGTATTTAAAAAACAAACAAACAAACAAACAAACAAAACAGCACGTTTGGACATTGTGCCAAGTTTGATGTCATTAAAGAAATATTTCACCCAAAAATCACAATTTGCTGAAAATACTGTATACTCACCCTTAGGGGTTTGTCCCTTCATAGGAACAGATTGGTAGAAATGTAGCATTGCATCACTGTCTCAGCAATGGATGTTCCTCCTGTTCAGCGCGAGGCTCGTCTGAGGCTCGACTCCGTCTCGGGGCTTTCTTCTCGTGGCCACAGCATTGTGTGGCAGTTACTCTCTGTGTGACGGGTAAAAGGAGCGAGCGCTAGCTTTGATCAGCGGTATCAGGAGAGCTTAGGCCGGGAGGTGTTTCAACTCTTTATTCCAGGAGATGAAAGCAGAGCAACAGTAGAAAACCCTGCAGAAGTAGAGCCGCTCTGTTCGCTCTGACTGTGAGTGGAGGGGCGGAGCCTGGAACTCCCGCGGTTGCCATGGGAAACACGTCGTTCGTAACAAAGTGTTGATGTTAAGTATTTAAATGTTCTTCTCCTTTAATCTCAGTACTTGTATTTAAAAAACAAACAAACAAACAAACAAACAAAACAGCACGTTTGGACATTGTGCCAAGTTTGATGTCATTAAAGAAATATTTCACCCAAAAATCACAATTTGCTGAAAATACTGTATACTCACCCTTAGGGGTTTGTCCCTTCATAGGAACAGATTTGGAGAAATGTAGCATTGCATCACTGTCTCAGCAATGGATGTTCCTCCTGTTCGGCGCGAGGCTCGTCTGAGGCTCGACTCCGTCTCGGGGCTTTCTTCTCGTGGCCACAGCATTGTGTGGCAGTTACTCTCTGTGTGACGGGTAAAAGGAGCGAGCGCTAGCTTTGATCAGCGGTATCAGGAGAGCTTAGGCCGGGAGGTGTTTCAACTCTTTATTCCAGGAGATGAAAGCAGAGCAACAGTAGAAAACCCTGCAGAAGTAGAGCCGCTCTGTTCGCTCTGACTGTGAGTGGAGGGGCGGAGCCTGGAACTCCCGCGGTTGCCATGGGAAACACGTCGTTCAGAATCCCCCAAAACAAGCGGTTTTATGTGTGTAAAATGTGTAATCTCTATTTTTTTCGCTCTATAATAAATCAAGTTGTAATACAAAACAATAATAATACATTTATTATTACAATACAGCGAGCGCTAGCTTTGATCAGCGGTATCAGGAGAGCTTAGGCCGGGAGGTGTTTCAACTCTTTATTCCAGGAGATGAAAGCAGAGCAACAGTAGAAAACCCTGCAGAAGTAGAGCCGCTCTGTTCGCTCTGACTGTGAGTGGAGGGGCGGAGCCTGGAACTCCCGCGGTTGCCATGGGAATCACGTCGTTCAGAATCCCCCAAAACAAGCGGTTTTATGTGTGTAAAATGTGTAATCTCTATTTTTTTCGCTCTATAATAAATCAAGTTGTAATACAATACAATAATAATACAACAGTTTTGTATTGTACCATCATTTTTTAATTTTAATTAATTTTTGTTTTTATGTTTTTGTTTAAACATTTGTTTTGTTTTCATTTTATTTTATTTGTTTTAGTTTTTTATGATTTATTATTTTATTTTAATTGATTTATTTTACATTTATTTGTAGTTACTTTAATCTTAATATTCTATCTTTAATTTAAAAAATAATTTATAAATATATATAAAATGAAATTATTTCATTTCATTTTTTTATTTGATGTGATTTATTATTAAAAAAAATTTTTTTGTTTATAATTTTTATTAAATTTATTTCATTTCATTTTCCCTGTTTATCCGAGTGGCATTTGTTTGGCCATTGTAGAAGGTTACATAATTCCACTGCCTACAATTTGTAATGCAATAGTTTTGTATTGAAGCATAATTTTTGACTTTGCAACATTTAATTTTGAAAAAATGAACAGTCAATATTGTGAGTCATCTCGGTCCTTGATATTTTACAGTCCCTATAGAGCACTAAAACAGAAAAGGGAGGGAGGAAGGCTCATTTCTGAGCTCCATTCACTGCAGTACTGGAACATATTGTTGGAAATGTAAGCGATGTACGATTCTCGTATGTGTCTGCAATCAGAATCCAGACACTTGAGAAAGTGTTGGAGGTGAGAGCCAAGATGTGCGTTTGTCCTTGCGTGTCTTTGGCAACTGAGAAAGAGAGCAGGAGAGAAAGAGATGAATAAGGGCTTCCGGAGGAAGATGATGGGTGATGAGAGACGTTTGGGATATATCTATAACAGAGGGAAACAAAATCACATCATCAAACAATAGTAAGAGAGAAATATGAGCCTACAGGCCTTAAGGGACAACAGCGCTGAAAAGCTAGACTTTTACAACATTTATCTCCATCAGGCCACCTTCAGCCAGAGAGAGAGAGAGGGAGAGAGAGAGAGAGAGATAGG
>NW_015630418.1:364896-369273 GCF_001515625.1 Sinocyclocheilus rhinocerous | reverse complement strand
GAGAGAGAGAGAGAGAGAGAGAGAAAGAGAGAGAAAGTTCAGTTTTATGGATTAGATAGGGATTCTTACGTGGACGAATTGTAACCTCATTTTTGTAAGAGTAACTTACTATTTATTTACAAATTAATAGTAAGAATCACTTGTGTATGTAGTTACATAAAGAGCAGGCGACCTCAAAATTGTCTATGTACATCTGCATTAGATGGATAACTTTGGGCAAGATTATTTTATATTATTATTGTATTTAATTTTTTTAATGGAATTCATTCTATTTAATATTTGTTTTTATTTAATTAAATTTATTTTGCTTATTTTTATTATTTAAATTTTTAACAGAAATTTATTTTATTTTGTCTTATTTTATTTTGTTTTGTAATTGTATTGTATTGTCTTTCTTTTAATTGTATTAATGAATTAATGTATTTATTTTGTTTAGTTTTTAATTTTTTTTTAATTTATTTCTTTAATTGATTTTTATTTTATTTTGCCTATTTTTATTATTTTTTATTGATTTTTTTTTTCTTATTTTGGTTTTGTTTTGTATTGTTTTATTTTATCTAATTGTTTTGGTTTATTTTTATTTAAAATAAATGTAATTGTATTGTCTTTTAATTTTATTTATTTATTTGTTTTTTTTTTATTTCCATTTACATAACATTTGTCTAAGCTGTCATAGAAGATCATAGAAGGTTACATAATTCTACTAACTACAATTTGAGACATTAACATGCCTGTGAGGCCCAAAAAAGTTATAGAAATATGATAAAAAACTTATCAAAAATACGACAAAACAGTGGTCACATGATCCAATTTTGTCCTCATTTTTGCTAGCAACATGATGTTTTACTTCTGTTCATATGAGATCGAGGTAAATCAGATCTTCACAGTTATGAGATTTCATAGGCATCTGCGCGGTCTAATTTGATATGATTTAAACTTTCTCTGACCTTTGTTAATAAGCTTGAGTGAGACTGATTGGTCTCCATGAGGGCTGTGTAAAAGAGCACATCACACTTTCACCATGGTCTGCTCATATGGCCCAGAAATAAAGAAATAAATAGCAGTGAATTTAATCTGCTGTCTTATTAACCTTTAGAAGAGGTTTTTGAACATATGGAGAGTGTAATTCTGTCAGTGTTCGCAGCTTCTCTTTAGCAGGTTTCTCTGCGCTTCTACAAATGATAACAAATCTGGGCACCTTTATCTGGGCTCTTTCTTTCTCAGGGCCCGCATCAATACATCGATATATATCCTCTGTCAGCCGTCCGCTGCAGATCATCTCTGTCTGTGTGTTACCGAGGGAAATAAAGCCAGGTTTCGCAGCGCTTTGCTTTGTTATTGACTTTTTTGGAACATGGCATGTTTGAGCTGATACTTACATGGACAGCACTCAAGACATTAATAAACTACCAGCTGTAGTATTGATTTCTAAGCATACGCAATTACTGCCCGTCACATTTGTGTTGAGCCTATTTTTGTCTTTTGGCTGTGAAGAGGATGTTGATATTTTTTAAACGCTTATTATTTTCACAGTCGCCCACCTAGAATTTCAAGAGCCGTCAGTGGAAAATGAAAAATACTGCATTTAATGTGTCAGATACTCCGAGCTGGCCGTGATCAGCTTGTTTTCAGCATTAGACCGATGTCTTTGGGCCATGTGTAGTCTTGTGGCTCATTAAATATTTTTTAATTTAATTTTATTTTATTATTTTAATTTAATTACATTTAATTTCTTTTATTTTGTCTTGTTTGTTTTTTTATTTTATTTTGTCTTATTTTGTTTAATTTTATTCCATTATTTTATTGTATTGCATGCATTTATTTATTTAAATTCATTTTATATTGTCTTGTTGGGTTATTTATTTTATTCTATTATTTCATTTATTTTTAATTTTAATTTACTTTGTTTTATTTTATTTTGCCTTATTATATTTTTTCTCTTTTATTTTTATTTTATTTTTGTTTCATTTAATTTAATTAGTGTATTTTTTATTTTAATTTATTTCACCTTGTGCGTTTTCAATTTATTGTGTTGTGTTTTATTTTATTATATTATTTAAATTAAATTAAAATAAATTGATTTTATTTTGTCTTATTTGTTTTTTTATTTTATTTTGTCTTATTTTGTTTAATTTTGTTCCTTTATTTTATTTTATTGCATGCATTTATTTATTTAAATTAATTTTATATTGTCTTATTGTTTGGTTATTTATTTTATTCTATTATTTCATTTATTTTTTATTTTAATTTACTTTGTTTATTTTATCTCTTGTATTTTTATTTTATTTTTGTTTCATTTAATTTAATTAGTGTATTTTTTATTTAAATTTATTTCACCTTATGCGTTTTCATTTTATTGTGTTGTATTTTATTTTATTTTATTTTACTTTATTATTATATTTTTTTTAATCATTCCCTGTTCATCCCAGAAGCTGTTGTTCTTGAACATCAATGAAGGTTATATAATTCCACTTACAATTTGAAACATTACCATGCCTGTGAGGCCCCCAAAAAAGTGCTATAATATGATTAGGCAGTTTTGAGATGAAGTCAGAGCAGAACTACAACTAAGATTGTGGCCAAATCATCCACTTTTGTCCTAATTTCTAATAGGGAGGATTTTTATATTTTTTGAACATGTATAATTTTCACAGTTGCCCACTATAAGTTCAAGAGCCATCAGCAGAGTTATGAGTGAGTGTTTCAGCATCAGACCGACTTTTCTAAAGTCTCTCTCGCTGTTTTGAGAAACCGCTGGCTCTTCCGGCAGTTTCTCCTTCACATTAATGCCTCGGGGAAATTCAGAGGCTGTAATGGCTCTCTCTGTATCGCTGTCTGGTTCACTTTCCAGAGCCGGCGTTCACATGTTTGTGTGATCTGATGGACGCTTATTCACAGGTGGATCTGGAGACAGTCGTCTGAGAGCCTTTAGCCACCGCTAGCGCTTACTCTGCTTTACATACGGCTTGAGTTAAACAAGTCAACAGGAATGATTCTAAATCCGCCTAATGATTTTGGTGCAACAGATTCCATCCCTCAGCAAATTAAATAAAATAAACTGTATTTTGTCATGCTTCCTAGGAAATGATCAAAACATCATAAAAACAAGATAAATTGCATAAGATAAAGACCTAAGGCTAATGATGATGATGATGCTGCTGATGATGCTGATGCTGCTGCTGCTGATGATGATGATGATGATGCTAATGCTGCTGTTGCTGCTGATGATGCTGATGATGATGACGATGCTGTTGCTGATGATGATGATGCTGATGATGAGGCTGCTGCTACTGCTGCTTCTGATGATGATGCTGCTGATGATGATGCTCATGATGAGGTTGCTGCTGCTGCTGCTGATGATGATGCTGATGATGATGCTGCTGCTGATGATGATGCTGATGCTGCTGATGATGCTGATGATGCTGCTGATGCTGATGCTGATAATGCTAATGCTGCTGATGCTGCTGCTGCTGCTGTTGAGACTGTCGTGAGGGGGAGGATGGAGCTGATGGGGTAGAGGCGGTGGAGAGAAAGGAGAGAGAGCGCGCGCGCTCGGGAGATCCTTTCAGCGCGTTGCACCACCCCGACACGGCGAAGCGGGGAACTCCCACGCACCCGTGTGTAGGGGCTGCGTGATGCTGCCATCAGGTGGAGGTGAAGGGCTTTCCCGAAAACGTGCAGTTAGCTCTTTGCCATGACTGATAATCAAGCTGAAATGCCGCTGCTGATCATGATGATGCTGATGATGCTGATGCTGCTGCTGCTGATGATGATGATGATGATGCTAATGCTGCTGCTGATGCTGATGATGATGACGATGCTGTTGCTGATGATGCTTATGACGATGATGCTGATGCTGGTGATACTGTTGCTGCTGATGATGATGATGATGATCAGGCTGCTGATGATGATGAGCTGCTGCTGCTGATGATGATGATGCTGATGATGAGGCTGCTGCTGCTGCTGATGATGCTGATGATGAGGCTGCTGCTGCTGCTGCTGCTGATGATGATGCTGCTGATGATGATGATGCTGATGATGCTGATGCTGCTGCTGCTGATGATGATGATGATGATGCTAATGCTGCTGCTGATGCTGATGATGATGACGATGCTGTTGCTGATGATGCTTATGACGATGATGCTGATGCTGATGATACTGTTGCTGCTGATGATGATGATGATGATGAGGCTGCTGCTGCTGATGATGATGATGCTGATGATGAGGCTGCTGCTGCTGATGATGATGCTGATGATGAGGCTGCTGCTGCTGATGATGATGATGATGCTGCTGATGATGATGCTCATGATGAGGTTGCTGCTGCTGCTGATGATGATGATGATGATGATGCTGCTGCTGCTGATGATGATGATGATG